>NC_030430.2:4462500-4647500 GCF_001660625.3 Ictalurus punctatus | reverse complement strand
CTTTGGGTGAGAATTTTTTTCTTTTACGCACTTTGATGAGAAGGTAGGTTTTCAGTCTTTGTTTGATTACTAATCTGGTTGGACAAATAGGAGAAGTTCATTCCATCTCCTGGATGACAGTACACAGAAGAATACACCATGAATGGAACGTCAGTTTTTTATTTTAAAATCATCTGTAAAATATTTTCACCACAAAGTAAGTGCTTAATACCTTTAGAATGGAAAACAACCACCCTGGCGTGGCATAACACACACATATGTGTGTGTGTGTGTGTGTGTGTGTGTGTGTGTGTGTGTGTGTGTGTGTGTGTGTGTGTGTGTGTGTGTGTGTGTGTGAATTAATGAATGAATAAATAAATGAATGTAGCATCTTGGGGTGCAGTACATTTCATTATAGTATATCTTTAAAATATCTTAAAAATCCTGACAGTTTTTAAATCATTATTGGAATCGGTTTAGCTCAATGTAATTTATCCACTTGAGATCAATTCAACTAATTGTCCAATTAGGTTAAATATTTTATATAAAGTAAATAACGGAAGGAAAAATGTGCTTTAATCAGAGTTTGCAAATAATCGTGCAAACAATCGTTGTGTACAAAACTATGTGTATTTATATGTAATATATGCATATATAATATATATATATATATATATATATATATATATATATATATATATATATATATATATATATACGTGTGTGTGTGTGTGTGTGTGTGTGTGTGTATAAATGCATTTTAAGATTTTCTGTCGTTTTTGTATTTCTACTTATGTATTTAAAAATGGCACCCTTTATAATTGAAAGCTCAAGATGGTTCCATTGTTATGTATTATCATCGTAAATAAATGAGTTTGTGCGTTTGGCTATTTATAGGTTAAATTATATATTAGTTAGGGTTGATTTCAGAATTAATATTTTTGCACAACAATATATGAGATACAAAAATGCGTTTTCCCCAAATGTACAATTTTCAGAAAATGCCTCTTCATTTCATCAAGAAGCTTTCCTTATGAAGCCAGAACTTAAGCATGTGAATAATTTGTAATTCTCATTTCTCTCCCAACAATTGCCGAATTTCTTCAACTGGCTTTTCAGGTTATTTATTTATTAATTTATTTTGATTTTACAATTGTGGTATTTTAAAATATACTTGCCGTCAAATTTCAATTAGTTAATCATTTCGGTATTTTTTTTTTTTATTCATTTGGTAATTATTTCACTTCATCGATAACGCTGAGCATTTTATTTTATTCTGAGTGGGTTTTTAAGTCTAATATATTCTACGTGAACCGACGTCACACTAATGTTTCATGTACAAAACTTTTTCATAAACTTTGTGTGTGTGGTTTTATGCGTTTGATCAGCTATAAACTTCAAAGTAGACTTTATATACAGACCTATTTAAAACTAAGAAAGATCAATAAAACATTTTAGTGACAATGTAAAGTCATTTTCCAGTGCCATTGTTTGCTCTAAACAAGATATTATTGTAAACTATTTCCAAACTGTGATTTATTCAATAAAATTTATGAAAGCATGATTTGTGTATTGTTTAATTTGTTTTATTCTATGACAATACTCTTGAAATACTTGTGAATAAAAATGAAATACTTACCTAATATATCATTTGTATAGATTCATATATTTATCATATACATTCTATCCTGCCATACTTGAATAGACCTATTTCAAATGAAAGCAACAAATCAAACGTGAAATTACTTGGTAGTTCTAAGAGTACATCACTTCACTAAGAACGTGAGGAGAAGGTTGCGGCATTGGTCGCTTGTGTGAACTGAGAGTACAATGGAATATTTTTTTACTTTGAAGTGGCTAGGTTTTAGCCGTCTTCCTTCATCAAACTGGCATCTATCTACTACGCCTAATGGAAATTTACGGTTGATGCATGTAACATCTTAAAGACAATTATAAATCAGAGAGTAGTAATCGGAAATCACGTCAGCATTTTATTAAAATTTTAATATCACGAAAGACCACATAAATAACTGCTGCTCACCAATAGAGAATATATTTACAACAGTTCATCACATCCACAGGAGAGGAAGTAAGCTATATTGTTGTTAAACAATAGGTAAGGGAGGCTACAATAGAAGAAAATATTTATATTTAATTTTTCTTTGAGCCTGTGTTTTGTTTGTTTTTTCCCCTCATCGGCAAATTATACCGACATAAAATCGAAATCCAGTTTCCATTTAATTTTTATAGTGAGTTGGCTCCAGGCTTTGAGTCTGAGAGTATTGATGTCTATCAAGTCCAAGCCATTTCCTCCTTTTTCTCAAAGAGTGCACTCAGATGACATATATTGTGTCCGATCACTCCTTTTTGCATCTCTCTCCGTATTGTTGCAGAAATTAAATTCAGTACCCGCGCAAAAATTATGCAAACTTACTATTTCTTTAAAGGGTCTTATTTTTCACTCTCACAAACTATCAAAAAATGGGCAATTGCACTGCACACAGAACGTTTTCCAGGCGATGCAGACGTCCCAGTGTCTCTCGTTCGGTAGGCGGACACTCAAGGAGTCTCTTCTTCGGTAGGATGATGACGCATGCCCAAGGAATTCGACAAATTAGGTACGTCACCAAACCAGGGCCAAGGTTGGTGGGCGTGACAAGAGTAGTCTTTTAGCCTTGATCCTTGGCTATGCCCCCCACCCCCCACCTTCCTTCTCGGTTGCTATCTGTCTCTCCCACAATTCTGCGGGCAAAGCTCACTGCCAAGGAAGGCATGAAAGCCATCGACTAGCGACACCCATTCTCTTTCAGGCATGCACACATGTTTGTTTCTATTCTTGTATAAATACACTGGAATAAATAATGGAATATCTAGTATGCTAAAACGTTAACGTTAAGATAGCGTAATAAGTCACTGTTTCGTGACATTTTCGTGCGTACGGGAGTAACTTCATTACTAAGTGCACACAGTATGAAATTTACAAGGGTGTTGCACTAAGACTTTATTGCGTGTACTGCTTTTAAATAGCCAATGAAAGACAGAAGAATTGCAAAAGTGAATGGCAAAACGTTACCTTGCATGCCCAAAAGAGCATTTTTATTGGGATAATAAGGTATGGGCTTATGTCACTGGGCGTGACAAGTTACCTGGTGTACCTGCAGGTTAAAGTCTGACTTTTCACACATTTCCCGTTGCAAACACGCTTATTCTCATTGGTTCTCTTTTCAGTTTAAACAGGTTAAAGGTGAAGGCATTCACATTAGTGAAGCATGACGAGAACATTTAATAATTGTTATATTAATATGCGCATGCACAGACCCCACAAGCTAACATTTTGAGAATGATAGAATAAATTGGTTTATGTAAACCTAAATCTCAAACGGCTACACACAAATATCTCTCTCTCACTCACTCTCTCTCTCTTTCTCTCTCTCTCTCTCTCTCGCCCCCTGTGTGTGTGTGTGTGTGTGTGTGTGTGTGTCTGTGTGTGTGTGTGTGTGTGTGTGTAGTCTCAAATCGCTATGTTTCTGTCGTTTTTTCAACGATCGATATTATTCCTCCACGTTGATCGGAGATTTAACGCAGATATTTTTGCTTTAAATATATCTTCTTGAATTTTAGTTATTTAATTAATACGCAACCATAAGTTAGTAGTGTTACACGGGGTTGATTATATAAGTAGACTACTAGTGCACTAGTGTTCATTCTCTAAGTTCTTTCAAGTTTCTTTGTTCGAAGATTCAGACTCTCTTGTTTACTGTTTACTGCGGAAGTGGACGCCATTCCCCGCAAACAGACGGTGCAATTAAGAGAAAAAAAATAGCCATTTAGGGCCTCTGGCTTTATGGCACTGTCTAGACCACAAGAGTGGCGATTCCATTTACTGGGTACTAAAAGAGGTTATCTTTTCCTTCTGCCTTTCTCTCGAACGACGAACTACAATTTCAATGTCTTTGCAATATAACTAGGTCCTATGATTGTTAGTTGAAGTAGACATAGTTTGTGGTCCAAAACGCGGATCTAATACGTCGTGTATTTGTCATTCGCACCTATGATTCGAGTAAAATAAATGATTTATTTTGATATATGCTAGTTAAATTCATCAAAAGGCTTCTCTGAGTAGATTTTATTATGAGACTGTAAATGGTTCTTTCAGATGATGTCAGTTTCTTCAGCACTGTTAACCAGTTAAATTACTGAAACGTTTAATCGTACATGCTGAAGTTTTTCGTCTGTTTCACTGTCTGAAACTGAGGCAGGATTCACTTCTAAATGCCTTTTACATTGTATATATTTATTTCATATGCGGTATACCATATATCATACACAGTCCAAATGTAATCTTTGCGTTCTCTGACAAAAGAACACTGAGCTTAACATGAAGCAAATAAGTTAAAGAGAGGAACGTGGGTCCTAGGCTAAAGCGCGCGAGAACTGCTCGGGCAATATAAAGAAAATAGCAGCAATGTTAGGGAAAGTGAACTTAATATTTGCTATATTTACAATCACAAATGCACGTTGCATAGTCTCTGTACAAGGAATACATTATTACAGATTGTACAAGTCACAGTTTAAAATGACGAAAATGTTTAAAAAAAAAAGAAAGAAAAGAAAAGAAAAATACAAGATATTGTACGACGACTCCGACTTCAGTTCGACTTGTTTTGTTACATATTTACAGCAACTAGTCATTAAGGTTGTATTGTGAATAAGATATCTACAAAGATTTCAGTGTAGCCTGTGATTTTCCTCAAAAACCTTGTGAATAGTAAATCTGAACTTGGATTTTTAACTACAAAGGCTCCATAATTATCTTCCCAAGACGCCTTTTCTCTGTTATTACAAAAAAATATAATTTTTTTCAAATCCATGCGAATTTAGTCAGAAATGTCGGCTTCATCGAGATAAATGATCAATAGTTCATAGAATGATGGAACATCCAAAGTTTTCGGAAATATCAAGTAAAATCAACCTTGGCCTACTGAAATAAGTCCATTGTTTACAACAGTGGGTTCCCAGAGAAATACTGCAAGCGGTCTCTGCTTAATTTCTTTTCTTTCATTCTGCGATTTTGAAACCATATTTTCACTTGTCTGTCAGTAAGGTTTAGCATTCTGGATAGCTGCAGCCTTTTCTCCTTGTTGATGTAAACGTTAAAGAAAAACTCTCGTTCCAGTTCGCGAATCTGAAACTTGGAGTATGGACATCTCTTCTTCCTCGTGCGGGGGGCACCTTGGAAATATCAAAAGGACAGTGAAAAGTCATTATTTTGCAAAACATTGATGAAAAGTAGTACGCTGCTAAAATACGAAAAAATGCATATGAATGTCGTGCATTCACTGCTTAAAGTCTAAAAATACATAGTGTCTATCAAAAAATGAACTTGAAATTGGAAGTAGGTATAGATTAAGAAATACAAGTTTTTAAAGCTTTAAATAAGATTATGTTTGGCTGCTAATGGATCATAAATAAAATGAAAAGTGCACGCTTGAATCTACTCGTAAATTAGTGTAATATGTAGGAGAGAATTATCCACTGGAAAACCCAGTTAATGGGCATTCTTTCTTGTTTTGATTTCTGAAGCTAACAGAGAACTGCCATTAAAATAATAGAAATTAATGTAACAACAAACAATATTCTTGTTATTGCAAAGATAGATGATTCTCATAAAATAGTTTTCAAACATTTTTCACTTTAATTTAAAGTGAATTACTGGATATTACAAAACATAGAGTGATATTCCTCGACGTTATTGAACAAAACCACAATACCCAAAATGATGTTTTAAGAGTTACTCGGAGCTGTTACAAGTCGGTTTTTATAAGAAAACACATTTTTTGTTTATTATTAACACCGGGCCCGCAGCACAAGCACCACGGGTTTTAAACTAAGCTGTCGTTTCTTTGTTCCCATCAACAACGCATTGAAAACGATAGATAGATAGATAGATAGATAGATAGATAGATAGATAGATAGATAGATATTTAGATAGATAGATAGCTTCTTAACACATAAGGAGTTGTCACTATTGTGTCAAATGCATGATATAACAACAAGACTTGGACTAAAACATGACTAATATGCATGCAAGCTGCTAAAAGAGAAAAAAAAATCACAGTACGCCAAAACTTGTGTTCTGCCCAATTGATTTTTACTCACGAGAGCCCAACAAGAAAACCTCCTAAAATGCCCAACGCAAGTTCATGATCAAAGTTAGCATTTGTCACAATAGCGCGCTCTTAAAATTTCACAGACTCTAGGATAGCAGCGTCTGTGTATAACATCCCCCTTTTTCAAAGCGTGTTCCCATCGTAAAAATTCTTTTCGTTGAAGGAAAGAGCTTTGTAGGTTATAATAAAATCCTTTGAATGCTTATAAAACTCCACATAAACTCTGACCGACAAAACACCGGGCTAATCCCTTAACCTTTCCCTATTTACAGCTCTGGGTACCTACTCGAATGGTTGATTTTGCTTGCGTTGCTCTCCTTTGTGCCTGAGGAGCTACATGAGCCCGAATTTGTTCGTTCTTCTTCGTCCTCGGCGTCCTTTTCTGGCTCTTCCACCCCCGAAACTGCGCTGGGCTGCTGGGACGTGCTCTCTAGTTTAGTCGTCTCGCTCTTTTGTAAACAATGGTCTGACTGGTTGTCAGCTCCACAATACGCCGATTCAAAAAAGCGATCAAAACCTTGAGGCAGCACGTTGTTTTTCCCGACACTGGAATAGAAACCAGTAGATGGGTGGTTAGAGCTAGGATGGTGGTGATGGTGGTGGTGGCTGTACACGCTCTCGTTTTTCATGAGCATTTCTGTCATGGTGGATGGCGGAAGACAATCCCTGTGCACCAGATCCTCTCCGGAGTAGCACGTCGCGTAGTTGGTTCTGTGGTGCCACTTGCTGGATGGATCCAGGCCGTAGGAAACATCTCGTACCGGTTGCACTTGAGACAAATTTGTAGTGTAGGGGTATGTAATTTGCCGTGAAGGCCCCTGCGGAAGAAACGAAGAAACGGTTGAAAATTCTGGGACGTAGTAGGTGCAGCTGGGGAGGTAGATATTGGAGGCACAGCCCGTCCTGTCCCCGAACTCAGATGTCCGGTCTTTACGTGTCTGGGAGCAGAAGTTGCTCAGATTTACCGAGTTAAACATCTTTCCCCCTGTACTTCTTTGCTTACTATAGATAGATGTTTTGGATTCGAGCTGCAAAAGGAGAAAATTTGGGAAGGCTAGATGACGCGCAATCCGTCTAAGTCGCCCTGTAACACGTGATCGAAAGTAGATATTGTCATATATCAATTTGGAGCACTTGGATGCGTAGGAGTGGTTCACTTAGGTGAGCTCTAAGAGATTCAAACAATTAAATTTTAAAACAGTACAGGAACACGAGGAATATGAGTAACAAATGTCAGTTTTGTTGTCTTTAAGCAGTTTATGAGAATGAAAGGAAGCGTATTCTTTCTATTTATAGGAACGTCGGAGAGCCTGTATGCTAAGTAGCAATGGGTTTAGGATTTAATGAGGTAAGACGTTTAATATTCTCTCATATTTGCATTATTTTGGAGTAGCCTAAAACGTAAACGTTTAGACCTTAGTGAAGTCCACCCATTTCATCTTAATGATTTAACCCACGCTAACAGTGATCGGCTATAGTTTTTTGTCGAACAGTTAGCATAGTCAGCTAGTTTTGATAAGTAGTGCATGGATGGATGTAAAATGTTAGCTCCACCCTGTCTTTGCATAATTTTTGTCTAAAACACTTCAATAGATTAATCTGCATTTCTTTGGTAACATGACAATACTAGTTAAGTATAATTACATACCTTATAGTATAATCATATATGTGAAAACACTGATCAGCTTAAAGTTGACACATGAAATTAATGTCTAAAATAATTTGAACAGTGTGGAATGACACATTCTAAACCACATTCTGTAGCTTCTAGAGAATGTAATTATTTTATTATTGCTTATATACGGGGCCTATTTGTGGCTGTTGAAATATATATTTTTTTATGTTTTAACATTTTTTGTTAGATTATTTTCTATGTATGTGATGCATTTTTAAATCAAAGCGAAACAGGAAATAAAACGACAATGAAACACTTGAGTTTTGTCCTCTTTCTCCTGCACTCCACATATTGCCTGTAAGTTAAACCAGTTTCAAAACAGTCCTTGCACAGGTTATATTACTGTGTCATTTGAGTGTACGTTAAAGCATGATATCTAAAGCACTATTTTTATACTGTTTTACTGTATATTTACACAATAAAACAAAATTCAGTGTTTTTGGTAGCATTTAAGAAGCAGATCAGGGTAATATTGCATTTCTTGACAGATTCCATAAATAGTAATATCTATGTGAACAGAAAACCTATTTGCATGTGTTATAAAATAATACTACTACTACTACTACTACTGCTACTACTACTACTACTACTACTACTACTACTACTACTACTACTAATAATAATAATAATAATAATAATAATAATAATAGTCTATGCCTGTATTCCGTCTTGAAGGAAATTTAAGTATTGCCGATTCACAAATCAGTTTAAATTAAAAAGCAAGTCACTTATTTAAAATAGCGTTAGTTATGGTTCTGCAGTTAGGTAATTATGGAGATGTTGAGCTATGTACTATTGGTTCTCAGTAAAGGGCACTTTTTTAACTTTATACTTTTTAACTTTAAAAGCAATATTTTGATTTATTCAGGAACAACTTATTTTTGCAACAAAAAAGAAGAAAAAGAAAGTATAGTTAAATACAATCTTAATTCCAATGTCTCCAAGTGTAGAAGGTTTGGAATTATTTTTTGTTTAAATTTAAGCTAGTCTGAATATAATTTGTCTTTTTCATAATAAACAACTGAGAGAGTAAACTGGTAAATATCGTTTACTCTATTATCGTTTGGTATACTCTACGTATACCAAAATAACTAACTACCGACGCAGCAATACCTTACAAGGTTGTCACTTTTTTTGTCACTTTTTATTTTTAAAACAGCAGTGTTTTTTACTTCGAATAATCAGTGAAACAATTAAAATCAATTAAACAATATACTTCGCACAAAAATGTATTAGGCCTACTCTATTAGTCATATAAACCAGAATTATATGAGAAAACAAAGCAAAGGTATAATAAAAATCGATCAGGCAACATCTCATAGATTTCAAACGTTTAAACTGTTTAGACTTTTTACATTTGAAAAAAAGGTAATGAATGTATGTTTAGTGTCTCTTTTACAAAGACAAAGGGTAGTTGTGCAAGATACCCGCATTCAAGTACAAAGAAACCAGACAGCTACCCAGACGCAGCACTTGAATTTGACCACTAACATTCTTGATGCTACCACCATAAAAAGCGCAACGGGAGAAAAAATACTTTTGAAAAAAGACTTTTGTTACATAAAAAGACAATGAATTAAAAATGTAATTTAAAAAATAGAAGATTTTTTTAAAATTACATTGAAATAATAATAATTAGATTTTTGTTAATATTATGCAAACAGGAATAAAAGTCTTCTGTGCAAAGCATTTGAAGATTACGTATTATTTTTCCTTTTTTTTTCTTTTTTAGAACCTGTAACTGGCTGTGAGACTGAACAAAAACTACGGATAACATTATTAATAAAAGCTGGCGATGGCAAAAAACATACTTAAACTGAAAGGCAAGTCTAAATTTATAACCCACTATTAACTGAAAGAAAGCACGGGGTTGTTTTCATATTACGCAAACACAAAGGGATTCTACGTAAAGCCGTTTAGGTTTATGTACTATTTACCTTCTTCTTTCCTTCTTTTGAATCAGTAACTAGACCTGAAACTGAACCAAATCTTCATATAACATGACTAGTAAAAGCTGGTGCTGGCAACAAAAAAAAAAGGCTAGTAACAAGTAGGCTAATAACACAAATAATTGTGGGGAAGCACCGGTTGCACATGGTTGTTGCATTAGATTAACTTATCCTCGAATTTTAACAATTAAATTCTGTGGCATACTAATATATATTTCGTTATCTTTTCACAGAATAAAAAAACAGCACATGAATTAGCTACGAGAATATCGTGTTACGCGTAACTTGTTTGCGCAACTCGCAACACGTCTTGCATAACAAGAGCCAATTATGTATGTGTTTGAAATGTACTTATGCTTTATATTATATCATATTGTTTCCCTTTCGCAGTAGGACCCAGAAGTTCAAACAAAGACTCAGCTGTTTCCCCTTCAAACAGTCACCATTTCCTCGCAAATGGTCAGCCCCTGCTGGAGATTTGGCAATTGTGGACACTGTGTACAATTTGAATTGAACAAACTGCATGTCAATGAAAAGGTCCTTTAAAGTTTTCAGAGCTAGCGAGGACAGAGGTGTTGTAAAGGTTTGGCATGCTCTGCTTAAAACCAGCGCTCTTCGGCACCACAGGTTTTATGGCTGTCTGTGGATTCTAAGCAATGTCACCCTCATTCCATAATTACAAGTTAAAATGTAACGCTAAAAAGGTTTGCTAAAGAAGAAGAAGAAGAAGAAGAAGAAGAAGAAGAAGAAGAAGAAGAACAGGTAGTTCACCAATGCGAATTTGCATACAGTTCAATACGCAATATTATTGTTTTCGACGATTTACCTTATTTTGTGCGTCATGGTGAAAGAAATATATACAGACACATGTATACACCTTCAAATATTTAAAATACCGACCTATGTCAATTCCAAGTAATTAAGCACTGCCTGAGAGAGTTTAAGTTTGATAACAGAACTAAAATCGGAAGCAGCGTCACATATTACTGTTCCCTCATGGCCTAGAGAAATTTAATTGGATGTAAGTCAGGCTGTTAAACCACATTGCATGAACTGTGAACACTTTTAAAGAACAAGAAAATGGCTCCTTTTTTATTTTTTATTTATTTGATGGGTTTTTTTTTTGTACTGATGTACGGGGAGTGCACGGAGGCATATAAAATACACACACACACACACACACACACACACACACGCACACACACACGCGCACACGCACACGCGCGCGCGCGCGCACACACACACACACACACACACACACACACACACACACACTAGTATCCAGTTAAAACAGTTATTATACTCTGCAAATATACATATCATCTATGCTTAATATTGGGTATTATTTGGCTGAGATTAAGTTTGGGTGGGGAATGGGACATGCATTGGAATTTTGAGTTGATTCACCAAAGCGTAATGGATTTTTACTGTAACCGTAAAGACCATGTTGTGTATTTAAAAAAAGAGAGAAAAAAGAAAAAAAGAAGGCTTTGACATTTGACATCTAAACCAGCAGACATCTAAAGTTATTTTAAAATGAGATCTTACATTTAATGTGATCATAGGTGCGTGCGCACATGTCTGCTCATATGGCGTATATGATTTTTATGCTTTTCTAAAATTGTATAGTGATGTGATATACTGTATAGTGATGTGATATGTGATAGGCTCACATATCATTTAAATTATATGTGAGCATGTATTTGCCCTTTGTTTGCAAAGAACCATGATTTATATAATGTTTTGACATATAATGTTATTATTATTAGTAGTAGTAATAGTAGCCTATTAGTATTGTTGTTGTTGTTGTTGTTGTTACGCTCATATGACATTAATTAAAGATGCCTGGTAAGAAAACTTTCGTAAACTTTTCGTGTGTTTGTGTGTGTGTGTGTGTGGGTGTGTGTGTGTGTGTGTGTGTGTGTGTGTGTTTCTCTCTACTTGCGTTATTATAATATATAATAGATTATAAATATAATAGATAATAATTTTCAATATTAGGTAATTGCGGCACGAATAAATAAAAAAAATAAATAAACTTATTTATTAAAAAATATATTTCACGCCTCCGCAATGTAGAGATGCGCCCTAATGCGCCAAGCCTTTTCTCGTGCCATCATCTGTGTGCTTGCTTTTTGAAGTCACAGATGAAACGTAAAGTTAAGCGAAAACAGTCTTGTGTTAAAATGAAACGGATAGCAATTTCTGGCTAATGCGCACTTTTTAGTGAATTATGTTAACTGAAACAGTGACCATGCGCATCCTATTTAGTCAAATTCAGATTAGTATGTGAATGCAGGACCTATACAGGCTGTCGCTAACACCAGAGTCAGACATAAAAAAATAAATAAATAACAGGGAAGTCTAAAATGTATGTATGTGTGTAACTATTCATATACAAATGCCACAGTTACCTTTTGCATATACCCAAAAGATTACGCTTGTGCATGTCTTTCATGTCACTTGAAGTGTGTACGGTACTGGATACTTGCAATCCATGTAAGGTGCACACTAACTTGACCTTCAATTTGTGCTTCGCTCCCGCCCACCAAAACGGGCCTACGGCAGAGGGGGTGGGATCGAGACTCATCCTCTTCCTGAATTCTATCGCTGGCCGTTTCGCTTTCCAGTACTGACAATAAAGAATGCTGGCTATAGGTTACAGGATAAGACTTTTTTTTTTAAAACAGCAACAATTCGTAACGCTATTTAATAAGCATTTCAAGAATCTTTTTTATTGCAAACGTTATTGTGATTCTACCCTTGAATAATACGCGCATTCAACAACCGGTACATCAAAGTAGCTTTGCAATGCCGGGTTAGCTGAAAAGATAAGCTATGGAAGCGGAGAAATCGGCGTTGTGAGAAGCCCCTGAAGCAGCAGATCAAGCACGCAGCAAGTGAAGAAACTGACTTATTAAATAATGCATATTAAAGCAAATGGTGGTGATAAGGTGAAGAAGTGACGACGCAAAATAATCTAGATTACAACCGAAACTTCTCCTAATGAAAGATCTTATGTTAGAAGAGATTTGTTATTATGTAAACAAGAATGCAGAATAAATCTAGAGTGTGTAAATAAATCTAGAGTATGTGATTCTTGAAGGGTTTTCATACAGTTTCCACCCGAGTGCCGACACCCCACCTTTTAAGCAAACGTAGATTTTTGCATCAGTCGACATTTTTACAGGCCTAAAATTTTTCACACACTAATGATGTTCGGTAATAGCTTCAATATCTTCGGGAAATGTGCTAATAACAGTGAAATTGAAGAAAATAATGATTAGGCTAGAAATTGTACAAGAAAAGAACAACAAGCACAATAATAATAATTTTAGTTAGTTAGTTACAGTTACATTTATATAGCGCTTTTCTAGACTAATAAAAATAAACAAAATAATAATAATAATAATAATAATAATAATAATAATAATAATAATAATAATAATTCTTAAATGCGTTTGGTTCCATATTATACTATTGTTTACTAATAGGGGGGAAAATATGATAAATAAATAAAATTAGCCAAAATTCAATTGCAATTACGTTCATTAAATAGTCGTGTTTCTCTAAATGTGTAGCAATTTCTCTCAGTGGCTAAGCCCTAAACATAGCGACCCGTAATTGACTACTTTTCTTTTTCTTTGTCTTTCTCTCGCTACTATACAGAAATGTAGAATTTGATGCAGAGGGACACCTGGGGCTTTCTAGACCACATGACAACAACACAAGTTCTGTGTGAAGGGCACGGTCTGAGCCGCTGAGACAAACCCCCATAAACAAACTGAACCAGGCTCAAAGTCAAAAACGCCGCAGCGCGTAAAGTGTCATTGTATAGGTTGAAGCTCTTGCTTTTATAAAGGAAGCAACCATGTGTCTACTTTACATCAATTTATACACTAATACATCAATTTAATGCCACTTTGGTTTTATACTATCGCAGATTTGTAACAGTTCTCTAATCTCATGAAACTAATGTTGGCCGGAGTAGGTAACTTTGAAGAACCATGAAATGTAACTTACCACAACTCTTCATTTCATGATCCACAAATAATTTCTTTAGTTTGCAGGCTTAGAAACGTGATTTTAAGAAAATAAAGAAAAGAGAGGAGCTGGTATATTTAGTTCATGAGTAGCTCCTGAGTAGCGGTATTCTCCAGGACGCGTCAACGGTGAAATTCGGTTCCAGAAATGTAAACTGTCCAAGTATACAAATCGGCGGTTTCCGTAGTTGGGCCTAAAGTTCAAGTAGCGAATATCCCCTAAGTGGATATTTTTACTCGGTGTGGCAGAGTACCGAAACTAGAGGCCTACTAACATGATCATATTCCAAGGCCTTAGTAAGTAAATTATATTTAATAAGCTGTATAGCAAGATTAAATACACTTAGGTAAGGTAAGCAGAAGTCAGAGGTATTTTTCAAAGCATAAATTAGATCGACCATGAAGCCGGTTTAATTAAAAGAAAACTTTGGTTTACAAATCAGATACAGGCCAGTTCTGTCGATATTAATATAAGCTCTACTTGGGACGCGTATATGAACTTAAACCCCAGAACACGTGTGTAATGGTGTTACCTATTTTGGCGAGAGCCATACTGTAGCCTATATCAGCAAGAAGATGTCGAACAGGAACTACATTTACAGAGAAGTTCATAGACTTTATTTAACAGAAACCTTGGGCTACACATACATCAGTACATTCAAGAATTCGAAGCGTCATATACAGGGCAGTTTTAGAACTCAAGAAAAATGCGACATAAAAATAGAAAAATGGGAGAGTGTAAAATAGCGTTAAATATGTGATAACACGTTTTCCACAGATTCAAAAAAGAAAATTTCAATGCAGAAATAATCTACAAAAATAGGAGTTGCATAACAACCCGAAAAAAAAGGAAAAGGTAGCACCGATGAAGAAGTGGCTTATTATTATTATTATTATTATTATTATTATTATTATTATTATTATTATTATTGTTGTTGTTGTTGTTGTTGTTGTTGTTGTTGTTGACAACAACAACACCATTATTATTGTTGTTGTTATTGTTGTTGTTATTATTATTAACAACAACAACAACAACAACAACAACAATAATAATAATAATAATAATAATAATAATAATAATAATAATAATAATAACAAAGCAAAAGAAGCAAAATAATATTTTGTTTTAAAGCTTAAATATCACGGTACGATTCTAAACCACTTCTTTTTTTCTTTTTTTCTTTTTTTTTTTTTACAAGATTAAGACAAGATTAAGATTCCTTTTCTATTTTGATAAAGTGTCTTTAAAATTATGCATGCTCAACACTGAAACGTAAGAGGGCTTAACCATAAATAACATGCAATTTATACATTGCGTAATATGAAGAAATCATTTTCTTATCTGATTTCTTGATATTAAACAATATCTTTTAATAAAAGGATACCTTCGCTTATAGGGAATTGGGAATATGTTTTTAGCATCGTGTCATATGTTCTTAAGACATCAGGTGCTTTACCTTTTACCTTTCACCAAGGTAGACTATAGTAACTGACAATGAATCATGCACTTCCCTCCCAAAAGCATGTTAGAGGCTTAATTAAGCTGGCCTACATATTTCTAAAATTGGATCAAGGGACATGCAATTATTAAAGAAATTATTCTCCGTACCCAGGTTGTGGCACGACTTATAAATAAAGTTATCAATAGCAGTAACAACACGGTGTTACCAAATACACAGACATACCAACACAGTATTACCAGTCTTATACCAGCACAGTTATACCAGTCTTAATACCAGTCTTGACCAAAGTCTGATTGAGGTCGTGCCTAAAAGCAATGAGCTTGAGAGAGACAACATGGCATCGATCACCTGACAGAATATATTCCAGCTGCGGTATGGTTTTGAAGTCTCTCAGATATGCTGATCATCTAGATGAATGACTTTGTGCCCATGACCATGAACGTGCAAGGAAACACATGGTGAGAGACATGATTTTCGTGATTTTCCGCTCCACACTGTTTTTAGTTTTCTTCCACTTCCTAGTTGCAAAGATCAGCATTAAGGACTACGCCCACTGAAATAGTAAGGTTCGTGAAAATTAAGGTCATTTATGCAGTGCCATGGCTATAAAGGGCAATAGTCGTTAGCAAGCTTCATTTAAGACCACGCTAACTATTTGTTTTCATGGAATACTGATAAAATTACTTCTGAACAATGCGCAAGTAGATATTGCAGATTATTTGTAATTTTACGATGTAATAAATAGCTGATATTATTGACAGTACATCTCACAAAGCACGTTTAATTGCCAGTTAAATACAGGCATATACTTTCGCTTTGATTGAATATCTCACAGTTTAACTTTGAGTAAATATAACTTGCAACATTTTGCAATTCGAAGTGGAGAGGAAATGTGGCCAAGGGCACGTCTCTTTCAAACGACGCAAGTTAACATACATTTTCTCTAGACACCACGAGAAACACTGCATCCACTTTAATACATAGCCTATATTACAATACAAAGTGTCATATCAACAGAGCTTTTTTCCTGCAAACATTTGGTCTCCTTCCCTGAAATAATTTCTGCTTTCTTATGCATTTTGCTTTTAAGCAAAAATGCATAAATATCAAACCTTAAAAATAAAGACTATTGAGAATAATACTGAGCTGTTTTAATATTATCCACAGTGGATGATTGGTGTGGGGCTACTAATAAACGACTGCTTAAAAGAAGGTTAAGGCCTGTTCCCTCAGCAACAGTCTCTTCTTCTTCATTCTCCGATTCTGAAACCAGATCTTAACCTGTTGGTCACTAAGGCTGAGCCTGTCTGACAACTCCCTCCGCCGTTGCCGAGTGATGAATTCGTTTAGCATGAACTCGCCCTCCAGCTCGGCCAGTTGCAATTTAGAATAGGGCTTTCGTTTCTTGCGGGTTCGGGTGTGCATAGGATACCACGGGGCACCTAGAGGGGGCAGAATATAGAAGAGAATGTAATACATCTAAAAACAACAATAACAACAACAACAACAGAAACGTTAGTGTCTAAGAACATCCCAATGTCATGCAAAGTAGCAATCTCCAAAGTTAATGCAAGTTTGCGCTCTCAACATATACCAAAGGCGTACCTGTCAGCTGAAGCTAAGGCATAAAAACTCTAGTGGCAATGCGTAAACAATATGATTTTTCTATATAGAAGTCAACTATCGATGTACTTCTGTCTTATGACTTTTATTTTCACATTACAAAGACAGTTGAGTTTTCCCTGTAAACATATATTTAGTATTTTGACATAAAGACGTTCATTCATTACCTGCTGCACAAGTCAGAACAACAGATGTCTGCAACACAGAAAGCTCTATTTTGGTTCTCACCTTAGCTTCCATATTTCTTAAACCAGACTTAAAGCCAGAAATTACTACTCTGCTATAATAATAACAACAAAAAAAAATAGGAAGAGTCTAAAATACAAACAGTAGCATGGATATTTTTATGGTGTTCCATTTACTGTATATATAAGTAACTGAATGCTATAATGCTGGTGAACTTGGAGCATTTTATTAGGGCAGCCCCTAGCGGCGCTTATCCACCACGCAAGTATGCTGCAGGGAAAAAAAAATCAGTGCATTTGACAGCTTATCCACAAGTCCACTGCCTTACAAAAGTTTGCTAGGGCAAAACCTTTGCTGGTGTGCATACTCTACAAATGATTTACTTAAAAAAAAAAAACAAAAAAAAAAAACTGCAGCTGCATGTGACCACCCACCTCCTCCTGTTGAGATATTGCTCGTGTGATTTGCGGGAGATATCAGGGTTTGTGTATCGCTTGCCGTGCTTTTTCCTCCATCATTGAGCAACGAGGAGCTGGAATCGGATTCGAGAGACTGACATGACGGCGGGTTTGGGGTCAGATGTTCGGTGCCATAGTCATACTTGTTGAAGGTACTACTATTGCCCATCCCATTGTGCACCCCGTGATCTGATGATACTGATGTCTCCCTTGTTCTCTCCTCTCGTTTTAGGCTGACTGTGCCGTCCGAGCAAGCCTCTCTGTTGCCGCCGCTGCCGCCATAATAACATTTCTCCTCCGGTCGGGCTGTTTCAGCACAAGATCGGTTGAAAGACGGATTAATGGACAGAGGGCTGCCAAAGTAAGACTGAGGATATCCATTGCACGACTCCGATGGATTCCATGGGAGGGAGCACACATTGTCCCTTCTTGGGTACGAGAGAGATGGTAACCCCGCCAGTTGTCCCCCCGAGGCTCTAAAATTCGGGAAGTAAAACGTATCTCCAGTGTGGATGTTTACCAAAGGTCCCACAAACCCAGGATTAAGGAGATTATGCTCGCCCATTTCCGCGGGCCTGACCAACAGCTTCTAGTTTATTGCAATCTGACATTTAACGTAGTTAAACCTGGAGATGCATCCGATTGGTCATCTCCACGTCACGTGGCGGAGCTTACTCGAACTCCAGAAGGTACCACCCACTTGGACTATTTTAGACAAAACAAAACATTAACTTATGTGTTACGGGTCTTTATATGCTTTTTAAAAATACTATAAAATTTCGTATTAAAATGTAGACTCTTGTTTTTCACTTTCCTATGTCTGCAGGTTCCAAACGGGTTCTCTCTTCGTTCTCTTGAGTACAAAATATAGTACCGTTCCTAGACCTGTTTAATATCTTTATAAGCTAACACATTTACTTTAAAACTTTTTTCATACGAAAACTGTTGATTTTTGGAACCGATGTGGGTGCTGATGACATTTTGTTTTCATGAAAAAATTACGATTGAATTCGGTGTCATATAAAGCTTTGATGATCCACTTTTACAGGCTTGTTTTAGAGAAAGACTGATGCTCAGCGCTTCACTAACACTCGTATTTACTGTAACAGGGTCAGCAGGTTGAAACCGTTGGCTCAGTAAAATTGGATGATATTCTATAGAGTTTCTTCAAGAACGTAACCTATATTTCAAATAATATGCACTCACACACCTCATATGAACAACTTTAACAGATTCCCTCTATAAATACTCGCAGCCAAACTGTGGGAAGATTATTACACATCTCGCAATTCTTTTATATTAACTTTACAAGCTAGCAGAGGGTATTTAAACGATTCAGCAGTTCCAAAGCCACCACACTACCTTAATTGATAAATAATTTCAAACACTAAATAGGCCGGGATAGTTATACTGCGTACGCTAAGAGCAATCGTATGTAAGATAACTTAAGATTATCTAGAAATTTCATAAATATATATCTACATGCGAGTATACGAGTATAGGTCAACAATCAGCTTTTTAGATAACTTCAAATGCTGCATAATACAATAGCTATGTTTTGTATTATTAGGCTGGATGGGTAACCTTTTTTTTTCTTCACTAATATGAATCTACCATTTGTGTGGCTGTCCATGTGATCGTGTGTGTGTGTGTGTGTGTGTGTGTGTGTGTGTGTGTGTGTGTGTGTGTAAGGGGCGCAGCTTTTTGTTGCTTAATATTTGCTGAAATTACACATTTTATTTTAAAATGCGAACCACAGTTCACTGGTCGTTTAATGTAACTTTACGTAATATAATTACACACAACAACACATAAGTCCATCTTAGGTAACTTGTGTGTCGCTTATCATTTTCATGAGCACCTATAGACTACATGATAAGCAACGGACAAAAATAATATAACTACAACATTAGACGGTCATTATCTGTATTTGACGTTTCACAATTCTATTAAAGAAGCAAAAATAACCCAAAAGCAACCGTGCTACAGACATAAAATATAGGGTCTGTGTTACAAACAGAATGAAATGAAAAAGTGCTATTTTGCAGCTACTGTTTATCTCGACATTATACTATACAATTCATTCCCTATGTCCGATAAGTATCTATCCAAATTCAGTCCAACGCACAAGTGCTGAGAACTGATTAATTTTACGAGATCGTAATAGACATATTCCTTTCTTTTTCTTTTTTTGGGATATGTTATGTTTCTTTTTATTCACCGTAGATGTGAATAAAATTAAACTGCAGCCAACTACCACATCGAGATATTGCAGGTTAGGACACACGTCGTAAAATTACTTTGTCGACCGACTATAATTTTTTTTCTGTCCTTTTATGGTGAAATGTCGATCAACTTCATTTAATCACAAAACGTCTCGACGATTGTGAACAAGGTAAATCTCCAAACAATAACACCAATATCTGTCATTATCGGTAAGTTATGTGTTATCGCTTGAAATGGGAATCTTAAGTCTCCGAATTGTTAGTAAAGTCGCTGAAAGTGCTTGTTTTCAGTTCAAGGTCAGTGTCTAGTGCACTGCCTACGTCGTACTGAAAAGCAGTCTTCGAATGTTTTTACCGTCCAGACAGGGCAACAGCACAAATAAAGGCGTTTTATTCTCTCTATATCTTCTAAAGGGACAGATTGCCTCAGTTTTAGTCTTAACACGAATATATTTCTATTAAGTTTTTACCCGAATCTTAACTACAGCACATATACGTGTAAAAATAGTTATACTTGAAAAGTTTTATCTCTATATTGCACTTCAAATACATCAGTACTAAATAATATCAATGTTTCTTTCTTAATTTAGTATTTTTAAAATTATTATTATTAGTTAATCTTCGTATTTATTTACCACTGACTTGTGCCTATGAGTTATTTGTGTGAATAAAATGAAATGACTGGACACGATATCGTTCAAGTTAGAAATCAGATAATGAATTGTCTTGTCATAATACTTAATTATTTATATATCAGTTTTGCATGTTTAACTACAATGTATCACCATTTTCTGAAGATGTTTCAAAATAAAATGAAATTAATTAAACTGAACAGCTTTGTTATAGGGAATTGTTTTTGTTATCATCAAATAAAAATAAAAAATAAGAAGTAAAAATACTAAGTCCATCTATCATTGTTTACAAATATGGTGATGTGTCGTATTTTGTTACTCTATTGCCGGCGTTCATGATTTCTCAGAATGTTTTCGTCTACATCTCGTAGTTGATTATATTATGTTAACACAACTAGAAAATAAGTTGTTTTCGTAGTTTCTTTACACAGTGTTTATATATATTTTAAACATATACTATGAATAAATAAGACCAGATTTCCTCTTTTAGTGTAGGTAGTGCTAACGCATCACTTAAAATTAATGAGAAATTAATTTAAAACAGTAAAGTAAATAGTATTTAAATTACAATTATAATCCAAAAGATAACAATTATTTTAAATTGTAGATGAAAGGTTCTGGGTTACGTTTCAATAGGTCTGCTTTTAAGCAACGAAGTTCTACGTTCTATCCGACTGCTTGGTGTGTACTGCTTTATCTAACAGCAAATTTATGCTTTAATAATGTAATTCATTTTCCAGTTTTGTAGCGCCACAAACATCACATTTAAGTCTGTGTTTTCTGTTCACTGTATCCAAAAAGTCTACGAGTTGCTAACAGGTCTTGCAGGCTCAGAGTGCTGTAGCTTGCTGAACACAAGGAGGCTGTATGTTACTCTCTGCACTTCCTGACATTTGCACCATACCACCACCAGAGGATATCAGCCACCTTTCTCTTCAGCCTTCTGCTCCTTCTGTACATTGCAATTTTCTCATTAAACACACACACACACACACACACACACACACACACACACACACACACACACACACACATCGTTTGCATCTGTGTGTGCGTACAGTTTTTTAGTATTGCAAATGAATTAATATATTAATTTTATTGTTTTATAATTTACAATACACGGTTTATATATATATATATATATATATATATATATATATATATATATATATATATATATATATATAAAATTTAGGTCAGCGTTTAATTATCATGAAATTAGCGTTAGGTAATTCAGTTCTGAGATATGAATTCATATGCATTGCAATTCTGTTATGAACTCAGACGTTATAATGTTTTATACTTTAAGTGTTGCAGGCTACCAGGTTAAACAAAGATACTAGCGCCATACCTTTTAACACGATTTTGCACAGACGTGCCGTCATTTTCCTGCGCGGTCCGATGGCGGTAAAACGAAGGCCCGTGGCCTCTGCAAACCTTTTGTGTCAGCAAAGCTCTACCTGTCGTTGTGGTGAATATAACGCAAAATTCACGTTGAGAGAAAATACCTTCATTGGTTGAAGAATCAGACGCGCAGAGAAAGCACTGAAGTCGCTGAGAGGAAAGAACAGCAAATTTTAAATCTCTGCAATGCTTTGCATAGTCAGAAATGGCAAAGACATGGGATATCCGTGCTTTTTCCCTTTTTTATTTATTTATGGCATGCCATTAACTTGAGTTGTCTAGACAGGGAAATAACACCTTGTTTGCCTGCAAACAAACCGGGGGCATTCGTGTCCAGCCCCTATTTATTATTCACAAGTCTCTGTGATGTCAAGGTCAAATTTACTGCATAGTCAAGGTCAAGGGTAAAGACCACGTGACAAGAAATCGGCAGAGAGCTTCTATATATATTGCATACGCCCATTAATACAAGGAGCAAATAATTGGTAAAAATCGTTGTGAGACAAAATACGCATAAACAGAAAAAAGAATAATTTTCTTTTGTGCATGAAATAACAGAACTGTAACATAACTGGAATTATTGCTATCTGTACAGTAAATATAGGCTGTTATTGCATCTAGAGTGTACACGGACATTGACACTAGACACAAATACAAATGAAATGTAAAAGACAATATTTTCCACATCATCTTTAAAAGTCATAGCTAATCTGAGAAGCGTCTGCATTGCTTAAACCTACATGCATGGTCTCGTGAATACTCTCGGCACACAGGTCTACCTGACTGTGAGAAATTTCATTTTTGTTGGTGTCCAAAGTTACCCGGTCACTAAAACATTTTTTTTACATTTTAATGGGAATACACTAAAAACTTTTAACTATATGAAGTTCTAAACCACTAAATCAATAAAGCAAGCATTTACACAAAGGTTCTCAAAAGAACAGACCAGCAATTCAATATAGCATTGTTTTAACACTATCAATTTTCTACTACATATTGTCTTTCAGTTAGACTAATATTTGATTGAAGAATTCAGTGGACATTACAACAGGCAGCAAACTGTTTTTTTAGTAACCAATATTTTCAACATGCTGTTAAAATATTGTTAAAGACGATGAAATACAGCTGTTTGTTAGTAATAACAAATTCCTGTGTAAATACTCAAAATCTCATAGGAAAGGCCATGAATGGAGAAAAAGGGTACGGACGGAGAAAGTGAACCTTTGCCCACTATGCTACTGCGTCCCATTGTACAGTTTTACGCAAAGTGCCGAAATTCATATACAGATTTACCTAGCTAACAGAGTATTGGAGCATTCAGTAACTCTTCAACCGGTTCCTGACACGTGCTAAAACATCTGGTTTACCGTTCCATAATGTTACTAGGACAATGCTCATGCAAGGCTCCCAGTTAGATAAAAATAACGTTATGGAAGAATTGGTGTTAACTTTCATATACTAAACCTCCTCCGAACACTTAAAAACTTAACAGATTGAACAATTTGAGCCAAATGTTTATAGAATCTTGACGTTCTGGGAACGTTATTCTCGTCTAGCCTTAGCTCCCCAAAAGCGTTTTTTATTTTATGTACAATTTTATTATAAATTAAGGTTAGATTTTAACGGGAAATAGTATACAATGTTAGCATTAAGAACGTTTTGCATAAACCAGCCTCTGATCTAAGTGACCAAATAAAAATAATGAGTAATGTATATTCATAATATAATTTAAATACATTTCTTTATTATTGCAAATAGTGTTGTGGGTTTATTAGTTTATTATTTATTAATTAATTAGTTTATTAATTTTTATTCACACACACACACACACACACACACACACACACACACACACACAAACACACACACACACACACACACACACACACACACACACACACACACACACACACGCATACATACATACATATATACACTTACACTGTTGGCTTGGAAAGGAACGTGGTCTTGTCCGTTGTTTTCCACAGGTGACTCAGTGTGTTTAAAACAACTAGTCGTACGGTAAGGGCTTAGAAATATCTTAGTTTTCCAAATGATCCCTTATTTTCTAAATATTTTTCCAAATCAAAGCGTGTGAATTATTTTATAATTGATCGTGAAAATTTATTATACTTCAGCAATGAAGCATGTTATTTATTGTTCTAGGTCACTGCAAGAAAGAGTGCTCATCTTAGTAGTTGCCTGCTTGAGGTCTAAATCGGAATTATTTATTTGTTGCGTGATAGTACTCGATTTACAAGACACTTGGTATCCACTTATACCAAGGTAGTGGATTTAATCGAATGATTTGCATTGCCATTATTTATTTAAGAAACATGTCTCCATTCAGAACTTTAGGAATTAAACACCACAATACAGTTCACGTACTTCACAGAAAGAGGTACAGACTGACAGCGTGTGTGAACAGCTCCAAATGCTTTACGATATTTGTTTCTATACATAAAACAAGAAAGATTGTGTATTAACGTGTAATACTAAATGTTGCAATCGCTTACAATCATTCCAGTTGCAGGGCAGACAGATACTTCACTGCTAAAAAAAAAAAAAGGATACTAAGATGATCTTAACACATTCAATTTTACAGCCCTGTAATTTGCCAGAACATGAATTAAATAATAAAGACATTGCACTGTACAGTTAACATTAGCAGCCTGGTTTACCATCGGCATTAGAAAGTAATGTATCCCACAGTGAAACATGTAGCTTTTGAAATCTCGAAGGCTTTTTGGAAATCAACCTGTGGACTCCTGCCACCACAAAAACGATGGTGCATGGCTCTATTTGAGACACTACACATTCAGTGTTCAATGTTGTCTTTAGCCTTTCCACTTTGTTCTCATTCAAACGTAATTTTCAAATAAGGATTTACTATTGATACTTCATGCGAGTTAAAAGTCCTTGTGTGTTTCTGCTGATTTTTGCACTGGATTTTACACATCAACAAATGTTCGCGTCTCTTTTTATCACTGGAACAAAGCACATGACCAAACTGTCTCTTGGAAACCCAAATATTTTAAATATTATATATTTATATATGTACATTCATAAAAAAAGAGCAAAGACAAAATGATTTTCAATATGTTCACAGTTTTTAGGGCATGGCCTATGTCCCTTAAAGCTTACGGATGAGCGATTATTAAATCGTGTGCATCATTTTTTTTTATTATTATTATTAAATAAAGTAAAGCCAGACTTGGGTGATGTGACACGGCCTCGGATTTTCTTCGTTCATGGTTTTTGAGAAGAAGTAAATATCAGACTTTCAGAACGTATTGAGACCAACTGTAAAAGCAATTCATGGGGAATCCATTAAGTGTGCATGTGATTGTTCGCTTTAGATTTGCTGATGAATTTCTTCTCTTTCACTCTGCGGTTCTGAAACCAAATAGTAACTTGGCGCTCAGACAGATTGGTGGTGGCAGAGATGCGTCTTCTTTTGTCTTTAGTGATGAATTTGCTGGCTGCATACTCTTTTTCCAGTTCCTTCAGTTGGAGCTTGGTGTAGGGAACACGCTTTTTGCGTCCTCGCCGGTAACTGCTAACCTCAGGTTGCAACGGGACGACGTCTATAAGAAAAAAAAATCATAAACAAATTAATTCATATACTAACTTCTTGGTACTAAAAATCAACCTATATAGCATTTAAAAAAGTTCATCAAATTGATTTAATATTAAGTTAAAATATTTTATTTTCTCTTGCATAAACCAAAATAGTATTCTTAAAGTATAAGGCTTAAAGTTGTTTTTTTTTCCAAATTCACTGGCCAAATACTTACTAAAATAGTTCTTCTTTCTCGGATTTAAGAAAATAATTCTCAACGCATGTCTTAATGTATATGATATAATACTTACTGCATGTGTTTATAATATAACGTGTTGATATCTTTATAAGACTACATAGGCCTATCTGACAGTGTGTATAGCACTAATGTAAAGATTATAACCTAATTTTAGCCCATACATCTTACACATTATTTCACAAGATATTATCAATTATGATAGCTTCACATAACACATTTTAATAATGTACCTTTCAATAGCCTAAGAATCAGCGAACGCGCAATCTAATCAACCTTGTGTTCAGGTATATTAAGGTCAATAGCAGCGAGTTCACCTCTCTGTATCACTTATTGCCATGACAAATTATTTATTGTTAACGGCTATACAACCATCTTAAGACGGTGATGGACGTTCGGCTTTTGTTATAATTTATTAACTCCCAGATATAAGAGCTGTGCACAATAATAGATAGTCACAAATATTTAAGAAAAATACTTATATAAATATATACTTATAGAATATTGAGAGTAATAAATCTAAGTCTTATTGGTATCTTATTTTACGGATTGTGTGTTTACAGTAAACAAAAGCGCTTTAAAATTAAGTACTATGCGCGTGCGCGTGCGCGCGTGAGGCGTGTGCGCGAAGTATGCTAGTCTGTCTGTCTTTCTGTTCCCCCTTTCCCTCTCTCTTTCTCTGCCCCAGTAATGACTCGAATGAGAAGTTAAAGTGTGTGACAAGTCTGTTGTTTTGCGCTGCTGTGTTTTAAATTGTACAACAGTCACTATAGGCTATTCAAACTACCAACGTGGCCATGCGTTACTTGGACAATCCAATGATTGCTTTGCTTGTTTACATATCGGTGACGTGCCAGTGAATAACACTGGACCTCACCGGCAACTTTGTAGACTCATCATGTCTAAGAAGATGTCCTCTCATGCAAAAGTAAAACAAATACCAGGCACTACACCAACTACAGCATGGCACTTACATGTGCAAATCTCCAAAGAGTCCACAACATACCGCGGGCCACTACAGGGATTTATAGACGCAGTACAAACAAGACTCATCATATTATTATACAGGAGGAGCAAAGGTAGCTTATATTGTCATAGCCTGCCCTAACTGCATGACTGTTCTGCCTGACTGATCTTTTACCCAAGCAAAAAAACGAACGTCTTTGAGTTGTTGTAATATATAGTATCTTATATATTTATTAACTCCCTAAAATTATATTATTTGAAGTGTAAAATATGCAAACTACATACTTTGAATATCCTAGAAAATACTCAGTCAAAATGTATTATTATTATTATTATTATTATTATTATTATTATTATTATTATTATTAAGATCACAAACATTTAGATGAGAAAATATCAAGGAAGTTCGTATCATATACCTGGAAAAGGAGATTTCCACAGATGAGACGACTGTGTTTGTTCCTTTGAACAGTACACCTGCCCATCCCAGCCGTTTGAAAGAGCCCAGTGCTGATAGCCCTCCATTGGAATCAGCGCATCGTGTCGGGGCTCGGTATGTGCGCTGATGCTGGGGACCACCGACACATCGAGATAGCCAGGAACCGTCTGATATGAGCTGGCGAAGCTGGGGTAGAAAGCGAATTCCTTTGCCCTGCTGGAAAGCTCCTCAGTAGGCAGTGCCGTACTGGGCTCGGTGTATTTGTCTGCGGGATGATAAGAGCACGGCTTCTGCTGCAAGTTCACGTTGTGCGAATGAGACAGCCTGCAGCCGTAGTACGGGTTTCCAAACGGGTAACTATAGCCCAGAGAGGCGCTGGACGACGTCTGAGGCGCGGGACACTGTCGTCCTGCGTCAGGTGAAGATATATCCGAGTACACGGTGCCCTGGTGAGTTGTGATGGTGCCCGAATGTCGCCCCAAAGCTGGGTGCGAGATTAGATCCCTGCAGTGGGTAGCAGGGCAATTCCCGCTCAGTCCCTCCATAGCTTGATTTTTATTGTGACCACTTTCATTCGGGCTTTTTTCATAAACGTACATCAAGGTGTCCGCCCAGCGTGGATGCAAGACCAGCGAAGTCGTCATATCATGGGCTGCAGATGCTTTTTAAAAGTCGACTACTCCACGGCGATACCTCATTTCCAACTACATTTTACGCACGCGCATGCGCACGCTGAGCTCTGCGCGTCCTGTTCATTAATGTGCAGGCACGTGACTCCGGTAACAACTCCGAAGAGACTGGCTGTGGTGGGCGGGTATAATAATCCCTTTAAACATGCTCTGGCTCACGTTTCACTGGCTGGTCCTGGGGTTTTCAGTGGACGCACATTGGCTGAGTGAGCCCATGAAAACTATCCTTAAAGGGGAAGGTAGTGATCTCGATTTAAGGGAGACCAAAACAGCCCTCACGTTTTGGCCGACAAGCATGTTCTGAAGTAAACCCTGATTTTCAGATTGGATTCCCTGCACAGCAGCGCAGCATCTATGTTAACGCATATAGTGCAGAGATAATATTTTACGATCAAACCCACCGTTTTTTACGCAGTCTGGTAAACTACTTAATAAATAGTCTGCCTTTAGTTTAGAATATTTATTAGATACTATTTCCTGTTATACTGTTTCATATTTTTAAATAAAAACAAGAATTTTGTCCTTCGTAAAAGGAATGTAAATTAATGACCGTAATATACCTAATTATAGGAGGCTTTTGCAGACTCTTTCGAACAAGTTTATGTATTGAGTTTCATGGTGTAACTCTTCATATGTATTTCCAATCTTCAGTACATATTATAGCCTAGATCATGTTCAAGTAACTTATTTATGAGAATATTTAACGTTTTTTTTTGTTTGTTTTTTCGTTTTTTTGGAATACATAGGCCAATTTCTACTTTACCAGGAAGTCCAGAAATTCTATAAATGTTTAGTAGCGACAGATTACGTCGAGAAAATTAAAGTAAGTTACATTGTTGGCTTGCTATATTTTTTTTACCCTCTGAACTGCTGTAAAGCAGAGTTTCACTGTGTGTTGTGTAAATGTGCTAGAGATATGCATAATGTCCTACACAGGCTACATTTGACTTTGCACGACACTTATAGATGCGCATTTAGAGCTGATGATATAAAGATATTTGTAAATTATTTTATTCATATTTACGTGGTAGAATTAGCAAGGAGCTTGCCATTACTCACACACACACACACACACACACACACACACACACACACACACACACACTGTACTTTTGACATATCAAGACGCTATAAGGTACAAGAAGCTAAAATGTGTAGCACTATAAAAAATCAGCCGATAACAATATCTAACCAAGATATAGATTAAACAAATCTCTCTCTCTCTCTCTCTCTCTCTCTCTCTCTCTCTCTCTCTCTCTCTCTCACTCTCTCTCTCTCTCTCTCTCTCTCTCTCTCTCTCTCTCTCTCTCTCTCCCTCACACTCTCACTCACTCTCTCTCTATTCGGGATTGATAAATATGAACGGCTCTTCCAAATGGCAGCTGCACGGAAGTCCAAGGTCAAGGTAAAAACCGCAGACACACAGGGTCATTGTCTAGACAGACAAGAATGAGCTACACATTCGACTCCATGAATGCTTCTTGCAGTACTTGAAAAACTTTAAGACTCAACGAAATGGAAGGTTCGCAAGGAATTACTCCCGAATAATGAATTTCCGCTCTTAACATGAACGAAAGACGGGTGTACAGGACCACATACACAGCCAACAACGTTAAAAGACTAACATTGCCACGCACTATACGGCTATGCAATACAGGGTTACATGGTAAAGATTAATTAGATGTTGAATTAAACAGTAAATGTTAGTGTATTAACTAGCATCACTTCATTTTATTCGTGTATAACGGGCTATATTGTTTTTAATGCATTTGGTTCTTTTGAAATATTATTTATTTATAGCACATTATCATATAGGCTAGATGTTGAATATGCAGGCAAATAAGAACAGTTAATTCTCATACTATTCACAAACTACAACTGTAAAAAAAAAAAAAAGGAGCAGTACAATGTGGAATAATGTTAAGTCTAATTTGGATGTAATGCAAAGTCAGATACCAACACCGTCAACGAGATTTGCGCTTATATTTCTGATTATGGAGTTAGTTCGGAAAAAAGGCTACTAGACTATAGGGCTATAGAAGACGACATTCAAATAACAGTTTCCTTGCAAATAGATGTATTAATAAAAAATTAAATCAATAAAATTAAATTACACATCTTCTTTGGTGAAATAAAGCAATTAATTTATTGCATAATAAATGTATTCTTAACTACATAAATAATAAAATATGATTTTCTTGAAGTGGTCTCTATATTCTAACATTTCTATAGGTTCAGTTTCACATGATTACATCCTATTTTAACTAGGGAACCAAAGCAGTTAGTTTACTAGCAACACTTAAATGATGTTCTACTGTAGATTTGATTGCGCAACTACATTTCTCTCGCTTGTCCTTTTTATTATATTTATGTCCTACATTCCTAAATGTCACATCACTTCTGTTAAACGAGGAAGCAAAAGAAACATTTTAACCCAAAGATAATCGTTATTAATATGATAATCGTTGACGATTCACTTTGTCGGATGCATATAATCTTAAACCATTTCGCATCTGAGCATATTTCAGTTGAGTGGATATTTATAAATTTATGGCACATATATTACATTATATGAAATGCTTTGCTGCACTAATTAAACTCAAAGTTAGTCGATTAGGATTTGTGTCTACGGTTATTTAAATACAAGCCCATAAAAATCATTTACTAAAGTCTAAATATCTAATGTCTAAGGAGTCTATCGTTATACTATGCTAACGACACAATATGAGACAGAAAAACAAAAGTTTATTAAGGAAAATGTGTTACTGAACAAATTGTTATTGCTGTTATTTTTGCTGCTGTTGATGCTTGTCTGTCTGTCGGTCTGTCTGTCTGTCTTTCTTTCTTTCTTTCTTTCTGTCTGTCCGTCTGTCTGTCGGTCTGTCTGTCTGCTATGCCTACTATAATAACTTACGTTAGGTAGCATTTTAAATATGTACTTCATGAAATCTTACAAAAATAACGATTAATATTTAATTACTTTTTTCTAGAACCACGTAAAAGGTAGTAGAGTCTTCTTTGAATAAAACTTTATGTTTGGAAAAGTATTTGCTCTATTTCTTCCTACTTATAAGGGCGTGTAAGGTAAACCAGGCTTTTTGTTCAGCTTTGTATTTTGGTTATATGATTGGTGATAACTGGGGTAGGAAATAAGAACATAGGCTAATAATACACAGAACAGTTTATTGAATTTAGAGTCAGGCACACATCATCAATGTCTATTTGCACGCAAACCGCACAGGATATGGGATATGCTATATACAAATGACGGATTTGTTACAAGCTATTTCCTGCGGTGTTTCGGGTTTTTTAAAAGAGGTTTTCGAGGGTTCTTTTGTATAGTTAAATGTTCTTGCCTCCTAAAATGGTTCTAGTTTGGAACCCTTTGTGAGAGAGAAAGAGTGGTGTGCGGTTCTACATGCAACTTCTACAGGATTCCTACAGAGGGCCGAAGAACAACACTCATGGGATTCGGATTTAACCTTTTTAAGCGTATCCAATCAAAGCACAATAAAGAAACTTTAATAATAAAATAATAATAATAAATACTAACATGCAATAAGATATAAACCCATATGATTTTAAGGTGCTCCTCTGTTCCTCAGCGACGTGGTCCCACCACAAGACGCCCAGACACTGGTGAGCTCCACGTTCTCGATTGCGGGCGCTGGTTGCTATGGAGAACTAAAAAATCGATTGCCGTACCAGTTAAATCTACCCTGACCCGACCCAGACGTTTTAAAGCATGGACTACGTTTCTTCCATACAGACTGTGTTGGCGTGTTGTGTGTGTGTGTGTGTGTGTGTGTGTGTGTGTGTGTGTGTGTGTGTGTGTGAGAGAGAGAGAGAGAGAGAGAGAGAGAGAGAGAGAGAGAGAGAGAGAGAGAGAGAGAGAGAGAGATTCCAGTGTCTACAGTTAGGATCTGCACTTTATAACCTAAAGAACATACATAACCAGAACGAATAATATATTCATAATATTTTGTATATATATTGTATTTCTACATATTTTTGTTCCCTCTTTCTTCTTCTTCTTCTTCCCCCTGATAAGTAATCATTGGCTTTCCACCGCTGGAATAATTATTATAAACTCAGCATCTCGCTATAAACCATGATCATATATGACCCTATATTACAAAATTCTTCCATTATTTGATCTACCTAGTTTTTGCTCAGTGTTTAGGATCTCGGGAGCGGAATGCACCCTTAACGACAATGCGCAATTTATAATGTACTATTGACACATTATGTATGTAATATTGTACTTTGATTTCCATTCCGAGCATCTATAGATGTAATATATGTATATGAAACATATTCATTTAGAGCACATCATTGTATAGGCCTACACTGTATACTCTGTACGAATATGTACAAGTACAAAGAGATTTAATGTGCAGTTCGCCTGTGGCACATATATTAATATATTATATAGCCTATTCCAATATACTTAACAATCGATGATAAGTAATCATATGAGTTTCTGTGAAAGCAGAAATGGGATTTCCACCTCTGGAAACACGAGTATCCCTTATTTTCATTATATATGACTAGAATCAATCGACATGCTGTACCTACTGGTACTACCTTGGAGCATTAAACAGACCTGTGTAATGCGCTCTGGGCGCACAGCGACCACACCTTTGACTCTGCACGCACAATCCTGCAGAGGGAGGGGGAAGTAGTGGGAATGGTCTCTTATATGTAACTCAGATGAATTCACACCACCATCCCCCCATCGAGTGTGCCAATAATTCTCAGAAAATATGACGAGATTATATTGAGCAGCACAGTGTTTCCATACCAAGGACCTGATTATGAAGATTGCAAATCAAGTGAGTGATGTTCAGTAAATATACATGTGTTCAGACTAAAAATGTAAAGGTTCGGATTTGAAAAATAGGCTACTTTCTCGTCCTCTGAAAACGTCAGTTTTTTTTTACTTTATAAATCGAAAATAGCAAAATAATATTTCATATAGACATAGGATATCATAATCCACAGATCTGGTTTGTGCTTAGTAAACACTGTAGCAGACTGAAAACTAACATGAAGCACAGCCTGTAGTGTGTTCGACACAAGAGCACAACCCCCATCCCCTTCAATCACAACACGAAGCCTATTGACTATTGATTGTTTATTTTTATATTCTTTGTTTGTACAGCCTCTTTGTTTCAATTTTATCTTATTTTGCTATAAAAAAAAAAATACTATGATAGACCCTGTTCACTATAATAATCCGTCATATTAAACAATTTAATATTGCCAAGACACGGCATTTGTATAATTTTATGATTTCCCAGGTAATACATTTTGCATATATTTCGCTTTTTGGTAATCATCTTATTCTATGACTGAATTATAATCAGTGTTCTGACTGCGCGTGCACGAGTGAATCAAGCAGCAGACAAATTGTCTGTCCTACATGCCGATGCGTCTAGTCGGAAGTCCAAGTTCAAGTTAAAAGAGGCTGTCAATTATTTGCCCAGACATGTTGATTGCGACGGCAGGCTTCTATTGTAGGTTGCATTTCGTCCTAAGTGTAGTCCCCGAAATTTATTTTGCTATTTATATTGCTATATTATGTATGATATTCGTTTCAATAACCCAAAATAAAATTTTGAAGAAAAAAAAACATTTTGTTGTGATGATTTTTAGAGTAGGTAAATTGAAAGCTTTGTCTCGATTAATGCTGAATAGCGAATTCACAGAGAATTAATGTGTAAAAAGTGAAGGCACAAAAACAGAAAATACAGTGCATCATAGCTATTTGTAAAAAGGTTATTATGCCTGGGCTAATGTGTATGCATGCTCTATACAGTATGTGGGATTAAGTAGCTTCATTTGACCCCGTGGTCTAAAGTCTTGCTCTAGATAAACAAGACTGGAAAGACAATTGCTTCTTCGTAAGACTCTCAGAAGGTTTAGTCTAGGCCGTAATTTAAAAGAAAAAGAATATTAGGAAATAACGTTTGTTAAACGAAAATTATTTCCAGGTTGTATTCCAGTTTAAATTAAGGAAACCGCACAATTCAAGTAGGAAAAATTCTGATAATCATTTAAATGTTAAACTAGTCCCTAAGTAGACTTGTGGTCCATGTTTTGTTGTGCTAGTAGACATGCGCTGATGTTGCAAAAAATAATACGAATTTCTCTTAACACAATAAAACGAAAATAACTGCGTCCTAATTCGATTTAAAGAATCTTTATAATCGAGATGACATTAAATTGCATTTGAATTTTGAAAATTAACTTATTATTTAGTAGTTGCACAAGACACAACACCCTAAATCGGGATGCAACTGTCAACAGACTATATCATATCTTATTTCTTCTATTTTCCACGCAAAATGAAACACAAAAGCATCCTCTGAAATCACTTTGCATCTGGTTTCAGGATTTTCATTCATCCTTGGATGAGAATATTTTTCTTTGTTATATAGGCTATTATAGCTATTATAACGAAATATATTTTACTTCTGATAATTCACCATCTTACATATCCAGTAGCAGCAGCAAAAGCTTTATGGGATGTTGTTGTTTTTGCTGTTGTTGCTGCCTCTTTAAACTACGTGCACGTACAAATCAGGGATCATACATTTTGCTATTAGCCACATACCTATCGATATTATACAGGATTATGTTGTTGTTATTGTTGGTGGTGGTGGTGGTGGTGGTGGCAGTCGTGCTACATTGATTCCATATCCCATGCCTCACAATAAACTTATAAAAAATTATTTCTCTCAAAAAAATTTATGATACAGAACCCAAGGTCTTCCTTACAACACGACACGACATGATTTTTGTCGTTTTCAATGGTGAAGATGGTTGTTGTGTTCTTAAGATATAAAAAGAGGCCTATTTCATGATCTAAATCAATCAGTCGGTAAAAACTATTGAAGTACTTTTGATTGTCAAGTTTTTATAACAACATTACAATATTTATTGCTTATAATAACATTCTTTTTGCTATATTTCAGCATTTGGTGGAAAAAGATGTTAAAATAAATAAATAAATAAAAATGAAATAAAAAACAGTATAGGGTTTTGAAATGCCGAAAATTAATACAACTATGAAGCAAGTTCACAATCTGTAGTGTGCGACAAAGCAGAGGCAAGGACACATATAGCTTTGAATACAAGCGCCATATACAACTATTAGTTTCTGAATAGAATTCTGTGTTTCGGAATACGTTTCCATTCCTTTGTCTAGTTGATTAATCATTGTAAAATAAATTTGAGAAATAATACATGAAATAGCGAACACTTCTTTAAATTTTTCTTGACAGGTTAGACAAAAAAAATTAAAACGGCATACTGAAAAGGCATATTTCTTTATTGTGTGCATTTGGTTGGATCAGTAAAGGCAACGACTCCTCGTCAAGGTCTTACACTGGCCTGTTAAGGGTGGGTGCTAGCTTCAGTTTTTACGCATTAATATTAGTATAAGTAAGAATGTCAACGTTTTCCATAAAGAAAGACACAACAGTAAACATGTAAATGATTATTTATGTTTTATGTTCGTCCTAAAGCTGAGCTTTTTTATTTTGGGGGAAAAAAAGAATATACTTTATTATACAGATAATAAGGACAGTGCAATTAACTATAATAATTAAACCCGAATATTAGCCAACTGCAACATTTAATCTATACACTTAAAGGTAGATCCAGGGAGAAAAGATTAAGAGCTGTGAATTGTTCTGAATAAATTAATTTGCCATACTGTTTCAGTTTACCCATGCATATCAGAACTCTACAGAGACCTGAAAAGCAGGTGTTTGTAACATGTGCGCGCAGAAATCCATTGAATTATAAAGTTCTATGTGACAATTATTTGATTTTAAGAAATTGGGCCAAAATTTTTGAACCTCAAAACGTTTAAGTTTTAAATTTTTGCATTATTATTATTATTATTATTATTATTATTATTATTATTATTGTTGTTGTTGTTGTTGTTGTTGTTGTTGTTGCAAATATCTTGGTGTAAGAATTCTTGCATATTTCTTTTAATAAATAACATTTTTGTATCATGAACTCAGCTTCACACCTTCATACGCTTTCTTATGAGCAGGCATTATGCTGCAGTTTGTTTAAGTACGCTATATATGAAGAGACATCTTCCTTTAAAAACAATTAACGAACATAAATAATCCATAAATAAAATAAAATATAAAACAATGAAACCAGTTAGTGAGTACCAACTATTTATCGTATGTATCCAATAATTGCATATAAAGGGATGCAAAGAAGCAAGAGTTTTATTGAAACGAATTATATGAGTGGTTTCAGCACAGACGAAATCTGGAGTTCAAGTTCAAAGTCTTTTCCACAGACAAGCAGGGTGCAGACGCAAGCGACACCTTTAACCCCTTAGCCTTGAAAATAAATCACAACCAGAACATTCAATGCTTATAAATAAACTCAAATCTATCATGTAAATGAAATCGTTTTCAGTAGTTTTGTACTAGCACAACAAATATTAGTAAGATCAGGCCTTGAGCGTTATAAGCAAATATTTTCTGTATTGTTCCTGTGTAAACAAAAGGTCAGACCCGTGATTCCGAAAATTTTCAGCTGCATTTAAAAGGCGGGTCCTCGTTTTTGCGCACGGAATGCTCTCCATTCTCGCATTTTTAACAACAATTAAAGTGAACTGTACTATCAGTCTCCTCAGCCGAATCCTAACACACCTCGAGAGATTTATTTTTTTCGTTTCATTTCATTATATACATGAATTTGTGTTTTTGCGTTCCCCATTTACTAGTTTATAGCCAGTACTTTAAACTTACAGAACTGTAAAAACACATTTCAGTAATGTATATGAATATCCGCACCTTATATCGTATTTCAATGCCCATGCACTGGCTTAAAATAGTTTCAGTCAAGAAATCTAAAGTTTCTCGTCTATAAATGGGGTGAACAAGAAAAAAAATCTGATACAGAAAGCCTTCAGATACATATCGTCTTTGTTTCATTTCCACACAAATCTTAATGTAGGCCTATGTAAAATTTAATTTATGTATACATGTGTAGAATCAGCATTTATTTGTCTTCTGAACTTTATTTAAATACATGTGTTTAGATTGTAATATTAATACTATTCTAATGTTGTAATTATAATTATAATTATGTGTGCTGGAATTATACACCAAGCAGCCACGTTTCATAATTCCAATGGTCTATTACCTACGCTTAAACAAGCAAAAATAAATAAATAAATAAATAATAAAACGTATATAAAAATCTTTCACTAGGAATGATTGGTTATTGTGAGCCATGCCTATTTCCGCAGTAATTTTATGTTTTAAAAAATATTAAAGAATCCATACACCAGCATGACGTTATCAGGAATGTAGCTTAATGCATTAATTTCCTATCTTCATAGGACTAACTGCATGCTTGAAACTCATCAATATGCAAAAAAGAATAAATAAATAAATAAATAAATAAATAAATAAATAAATAAATAACCTTACGTGACAGAGAATGAAGAAACACGAGAACACGTGTAATCCTACGTACTAATTATATGGGCCACTAACGTATCATACGACTAAAAGTACCATTCCATTGCTGAGTTTTGAAATTGCATCGATATATAAAGAGGACGTCAGTTAAACTCATTCGGCTCTGTGCTTTAATTAAACTTCATAACAATTAATGTTGTTGACGTTGTTTTTCTTCAACAAATAAATAAATGCGAATAAAGTTTAATTTCAAATATAATTGCTTTTTTTTTTTTTTTTTTTTTTTTAAATATCCAACGCGGTTATAAGGCGATTGTATTAGTTCATCTTTTGCAAAAATTTTATAGATACTTGCAGAATTACGGAGCTGTGATTTTAAATTCGGCTTATATTAAAAAAAAGCATGCTACATAGTCCCTTAATTAATTGCGTTTTAATTGCATAATTAACTGATCCAAAGGTTGTAAAGTCACTTGCATGAGCGAGATATTAAATGCATGAGGAGAATTTACATGGTTGTTGATTGAGTAATTTGAAGTCTATGACCCGCCAGATAAAACAATTTTACTATGCACGAACAAATTCTCCGATGTAGTACTCTAAACATCATCTATTATGTATGTATTACTAGCATATTTGTAATTAGAGAAGACCAGAGATGATTGTGACAGGGTTTCCATTTTAGTGTTTATAAACATGCAAACAAACATAGGCTCTAGACCAACCAAAATACCAAAATTACCAAAATTGATACCAAAATTTATACCAAAATTGGACATTTGTCTGCTTCAAACACTTTACGCCACTTTACATGTAGCCAGTTTGATGTAAATATCCAGGTAGCCTGTTTGATGTAAAAACTAGTGTAAATCATCAAAACAATTTTTTACCTGTACTACATTTTTTGCATGCGTATCTCATGTGTATGGAATATAGGCCTACTGTAAAAATGTATACATGAAATAAAATACAAACACCAAAAATGTTAAAAGGATAAACACAGTTTAGACCAGAACATACAAACATATAGTCACAATCATATCTCCATCTTGTTAAGCAGACCATAATTCAAATGCACCTTTGCTTGTATTAAATATATTAGGTGTAAGCCTTGTATGCTTTACAAACTGTGTTTTTGGATGGTGCACACAGATTTTACCACTGGTGGACTTGATATATTTTAAATGTTTACAGAGAAAGGCTGTCTTAATAAAATACAAAGACATACATAAAAGAAGTATATTCACTATAACCAGGCAGAGTTCCAAAGTTTAGCCAAATTTGACTCAAAACTGAAATACTAGCATAGCCAGCAACCAATTAACCAAAAACACAATAAATCACAATCAATTAACCAATAAGCCAATACTGAACACAATGACAAAACAAATTCAAGTGGCATCATCCACTTTTCAATCATATACATTATATTTTCAACTTAGACCTCATTTTTTTGATTGTTGAAATGTGGTTGTGTTTTTAAGTCATGGCCAGAAGCCCACAAAAACACTTCCTCAAAAAATTTCAATCCTGGGAATATAGCAGTAAATAAAAAAGCAGAATGACAAATAAGAAAACATGTAAAACTTTAAATGAGGAAACCATACAGGATAACCATGCAAACAGCTTATTTGCTGTTTGCTTAGTGACAATTTTTTTGTTAGATATAAAAATAATGTGTTGTAATAGAAGGTCTGTTCAAGTATGTGCTCATTTAGAACTATTTAGTTCTATTTTAAACACAGGTGGCCTTAGTGTATGTTTCACAACCTGATTTTCCTAATACAAGACACAATTTTAAAAAAATACTTTTTATTTAAACAGTTTAACACCAACTGTGTGTGGCTGGTTTGTCTCTAAGTTAGAATCCTAGTTGATACATATGTTCTGGATAATTCACAATGCTAGCATTGAACCATGATATAATGGTTATATAATGTTTTTTGCAGGTTTTGGGGTTTGTTTTGTAGAAATATTCCCATGCTTTATTGCAATTAACTCTAAACCATTTGTTACAGTTAACCATTACACAAGCTTCCATTGTGCCCTTCTCTAATGTTTCGCTCCAATATATTATTACCAAACAAATGCCTAACTGTTTATCTGACATTTCAGCTTTGCCGAAAGCTTGATATTCATTAGCATAGCACAGGAACATCAATCAAGGGGAAAAAAACAAGTATAAAGTTTTACTTTCTGAACTGCAAAGAAAGTTTGTTGGAAATACAGTGTCTTTTAGACAGATACCTTTTCAATGAGTTTATTGATACATTGATACGCATGTACAGAATCAGAAATGAACCGTAGTTACTTCATTTTCAGAGATACTTAGGGTGTTAAAAGTGCCCTTTGTTGCAAAAAATAAATAAATAAATCTCCCCTTATTTAAAGTAAATAATTTCTAAGTATTTTTCATCCGTTGTATCATTGGACAAGATTGTGCTTAGTTTGGCTCTGATTGTGGGGCCTAAAGTATTGGTCCATGTTTGCTAATCATACATTAAGGTTGTGACTGGAAAAGGAATAGTGTTGTAAACAGTGTTACACTCTGCTCTCTAAGAAAAAAGAAAGAAAATTGGTTTCAAAATGAGAAAAAATTGGGCTTAGTACTCAGTACCTTATATATGTATATAATCATTTGCCCGTGAAATAATTAAATTACAAATAAAGTATTACGTTTCCACATCTGTTTCGTAAATCGTAAAATGTAGAAAAAGTTTTATTATTTTCTTAATGTCGTGGCATAAATTGTGCATGTAGCTTTACCAAGGGCAGTTCTATACATCAACCCGAAGTAGAACCCCTCCACAAGAACGTAAGCTGTGGAACGAACCGTTCTCACTCCCAGCGCGTCAAATACTGAAGCATGGGCAGAAAACTTTAGCCTCACTGCACGCACACAGAAGAGCGGGTTTTGGATTTGCAAAAGGTTACTTGCGCTCACATCTGACATCGTTCACACCTATACTTAGCGCTGTCCAATTGTGATCTGATTACTCAGGACGCATGTTAATGCCAGGTGTGAACGGGGCCACTGATGCACTCGGTAAATTCATTTACTGGCTTTGGGGTTGAAACTTGTGTTTCAATGGTCTGACGCAAAAAAGGTGAATGAATGAACAAAGTACAGTTCATAATAAAGAATAAGACTTTCGTGATTTCCTATTCGTGTTTTCTTGAGTGCTAGACCTATCTGCATAGGGTCATAATATGTAGCCTAAATTAAGATATTTATAAGTAGGCAACAGCTTATTAGGGTACATGTCTGTGGAGGTCTCTTCATTAATGGTATGTTTGGTAAGCTATCACGTTTGTACCTATTGCCAAACGTGTATGGATTTGCGAGATTTATTATTTATTAAAAAAAAAAAACAAGATACTGAACAAAAACCCCTATTTAAATAAATAAATAAATAGATAGATATATAAATAAGCTGATTAATTAACTAATTAATAATTTAAATAAAAAAATCCACCGAACGAGCCATGTATTGGGATTTACAAATAAAGGTTTCGGTCTATTTCTAATGGTCACGGGAGCTTAAACTTTTCATTTTCTCTGCACACACAATCGGGCGTGCAAGTCATATGGTAACGTAGTACAGTTACCTGAATCATCTGATTCCTGATTTGCGCCACACATGCGCGGTCAAACAGCGAAGGTGCAGAGAGATTTGTACCACGCATGCGTTAACGGTTTACGGCTCGACTGAAATCTTCGCACTTCAAACCCAAATACAAACTTTTATCATAACTTAAAAGGCATAACGTAAAAAAAGGCTGCTATTATGAATATAGTATTTTGCTTCTATATTGAAAGTTTCCTTCATTAAGATTAACTGATCATGAGAATTTTCCTCAAGTGCTTATTTAATGTAATGTTATAAACATGCAAACAAACATAGGCATTTGTCTGCTTCAAACATGCACTTTACGCCACTTTACATGTAGCCAGTTTGATGTAAATATCCAGGTAGCCTGTTTGATGTAAAAACTAGTGTAAATCATCAGAACAATTTTTAACCTGTACTACATTTTTTGCATGCGTATCTCATGTTTATGGAATATAGGCCTACTGTATAAACGTATACATGAAACAAAATACAAACACCATATAGCATTTTGCTTCTATATTGGAAGCTCCCTTCATTCAAATTAACTGATAATGAGAATTTTCCTCAAGTGCTTACTTAATGTGGGATATTATTTCCAGTTTTGTTGGAAATTATTCAGAGTTGGTCTCCAGTAATTTTGGAATCACGGATCGGGTGAGGTTGCAAGTCACATGGTAACCCGGTACTGTAACTGTATTTTCAAAACGTGGAAATTCTCCGTTGTTTCTGTAGCCTACAGAATTTACAGCCTAAATACTTTTTTTTTTGTTTGGGTTTTTTTTTTGTTTGTTTGTTTTTTGAGTTGATCTATCCCTGTCAGGACAGAGTCAAAACTGACTCGTAGTGCATTTTTGTGACTGCAGTGGTGATTGTCTTCTACTTTCTAAAGTTTATTACTATGTGACATAGCACAATCAGGCAAACACCATCAGCAAATAAACACAACGACCAATCAGCAGTCTCGCTTCATATTTTTTCTCTTAGTGAATTCCCACCTGCGTAGCTAATCCGGGAAGTAAACACAGAGCTGTTTAGCCCGGATAGTTGACATACACGTGATCTAGACAGCTCGCCATGCAAAGTCATGTTTTTTTAAAATATATATTCAAGCCTAAGCTTTCGTGCTGTACCCTAAATATAATGTTTCTTTGACACGTGTAACGTTAAGATACAGAAATGGAAGAAGCTATGGAGGGCTTCCAAAGAAAGTTTTATATCATGGATAAATTTTCTTCACTTGCTCTGTCTCACTGATTTCATGTGGCACTTATATTAAAATACAAAACAAACCTTTGCTATACAGTTTACATTTAATTAAAACTATTTCAAGTGACAATGTCTTTAAGTCAGTGCCTTATATATGTAACCCCTACAAGGTGTGTATAATTGCATCCAAGCTACACATTAATTTAGCATATAAGTAATTTACAGTACATAGGTAGCGTGTAAGCAAAATATTCATACTAAATACAAATCATATCATGCATGAGTGTGCATGAGTGTGCGACAACACACACACACACACACACACACACCGCACCAGAAAGGCTTTATCAATAACACTAACAATAACAACAACAACAACATCAGCAACAACAATAATTACAATATTAATAAGAAGAAGAAGAAGAAGAAGAAAAAGGAGAAGAAGAAGAGGATGAAGAAGAAGAAGAAGTGGGCATTAAAATGTCGTACGCGCGAATATTTACGCAACGGGTTTCTCTTGGCGGGTTTGGAAAAAGTTTGGGCTTGGAAAATTTTATTACTAACATTTTCCTCCAGTTAACAATATATTTTAGCGTGGATACAAACAGAACACCGGTCCACGTTTCCTGCCCGACTTGCACCGCTCACTCAGGGGACGCGGATCAGGTAGCAGATGAGCTAGTTATGACAAAAATTGCCTGAAAAACATTATTTCTGACTTCTGGTACAAACGTTAGTTTGATGGGAATAGAGTAGGCTAGTTAACGGTATATTGGTAGCCTACATAGAAATAATAAAGTACGAAAAAATACACACGTTTGAAAATATAAGAATGGATATATAAGATATAAGAAGGAAAATAAAGTTCATGAAAAGATTTCCACAGAGAAGTACTCAGCCGTTGCCTACTGATAAACATCGTAATTAAAATATTAAAACCCTATGCAGATGTAGCACAAAAGAAAAACAAAAAACAACAACGTGTAATCCTTTATTCTGGACTGTGCTTTGTCCATTTTGTTCAACTTTTTGTGTAAGAACTTTGAAGCTCGAGGTGCATCCACAAAGCTAGTATATTTAAACGATATTTTTGCATTGGATAGCTGAAGCAAATGGGCTTTCACTGATTAACACAGGATTAGCGAGCGTTTCAAAACTGTGAAGCCAAAGGCACCCTTCTGCGTGCATGCAGTGACGTTGAAGGCTTCTGACCATGCTTCAGTATTTGACACGTTTCGAGTGAAAACGAGTTGTGTGTGCATTTTGGGGTTTTTTCGATTAGGAAACTTGCAAAGTGGCAAACTAACATTACTGAACCTTTCAATCCTTTCATTCCTATCCTTTCCTTTCTTAAAGATGCATAGCCTTCATGGATAAAGGATCTTAAAATATTATAAGTGGTGGAGTGAAAACGGAGTAAAGAAAATAGAATAGTTATTTATGTAACCAGGAAAAATATTTGAGATCACGCGCCGCAATGACTGTTAGCAACACAATTGTTGGTACATAGGAGATAAATTTCAAGCTTCCCTTTTATTTTTTATTTTTTTTTTGTTGTTTTGTTTTTACTGTCTCGCTGTTCATTTTCTCAATTAATGCTTGTTTTTTATTTTTGTCACTGCATTTGTGTATAATTTTAATTCTTTTATTTGTAGATTGGATTTTTACAAGTAAAAGAAGAGAAGGTGAACCTTTCTCCATTTTAATACACAGTTGTAAACACTATTAGCATCTACAGGAAGTAAGTGTGACAACATTAATAAGCCACAACGTGTCAGTCACTTGCTCTCTCTCAAATGTTCCTATCTCAGTCATTAGGTTGCCAGATATCCAACTTAAAGGTGATTATATATTTATTGCGTTTTTATTTTCCCTGTGTGGAATGAAAGCCTTTTGGCCACAGAGGAAATACAGACTGGAATAGAGTCTGGTATAATAATTAGAATTAATTATTATCGTAGATAATACAACAACAACAACAACAACAACAACAACAACAACAGCAACATAATAATAATAATAATAATTATTATCATCATCAACATCATCATCATCATCATCATCATCATCATTATTATTATTATTATTATTATTATTATTATTATTATTATTATTATTATTATTATTATTATTGAATAAAAAATGAGACCCACTGTTGGGTCTGACCCATTGTTGTTTAAGCAATCACAGAAAAGCAGAACTATAACTTTAGCCAAAGGGATTCAAGTAGATTTGTAGTTTGGACAGTGGTGGAATTCTCTGACAGTAGGAGGAAAGGTCTAGATGAACAAATGTGCAGCAGGGTGGCATTGCTGCTGCAGCTGCCACTACTGCTGTGACCTATGGTGTTGTGTGTTGCTACTTTGACCTGTGGTCATGATTGCTACTGCTCTGACCTGATTTTTTTTTCTTCATTTAATTTAAAAATATCTAATATATTTATGTTTTTTTCTCATCAGTATGGGCATTTTCTCCCTACTTTGTGTAAAAATGGCACTTAGACAGAAACATTTTGGGCATGTTATTGTAACTTTTGACCAGTAAGTGCCACTGACGTTAGATTTGGTGCGTAGCACCAGGGCATGGTTCTGAAGACACCTACCTATACAGCCTCACTTCCTGTTTGGTGGCTTTACTATCATATTTGATGGCCCATTACGGGCAAACCATTTGGAGTATCAAAATTCTATTGATGATTTTTTGAGGCTTATTCTGAAAATGATGTATGCCAAATTATGGTAATTGTATGCCAAATTATGGCCAAAAGTTGTAGGAGGACTAGCAAAAATGAACTGTTTTTGAGAAAATCAAAGATGGCAGAAAATCTCATTAATGTCACAGGGTCCATTGAACTCATCTTGAGCCAGGGAATCCAAGGATGCCTGGCTTTTAAATTTTGGACACAATAATAATAAGAAAAGATAGAATAACAATAGGATGCCTTCGTTGCTAGGTCCCCTAATAATAAACTTCAGTTTGGGAAAATGGATGGCGACTATGTTCTACCGCAATGAAGGTAGAATTGCATGCAAGTGTCAAATAAAAATGACAACATGACATGTTAAATTCCTTGAGATGGGCAGGACTTCCAAAGAAGTGCTCAGTTGGACTGGTAGAAGTGTGGTATCTGGGCTTGCACTTGGGCCATGGGCATGTGTGTCCCAAAATTGACAAGACAGCAGCAATTGTGGCCAGCCCAAAATGCAAAACCAAAAAGGGTGTTAGGCAGATGTTGCCAGGCTATTGACAAATCTCACTAAAAAAAGGGGGGTGCCAGTGCAAATGAAATTTTAGCCAGATAAAAGCAGTTCGTGTAAGGGCCTGATGTTGCATTCTCATGACTTGTCTTTCCTATTCTTTTGTTCTGAAGACTGATGCATCGGACAGAGGACTGGGGCCGTTTTCTCCCAGGTGTGGAGGAGTGCCTAGTACTGTACATTGGCTGGAAGTTCTCATTAAGGGACAGCATGTACAACTCATTCAAAAGATTTGCTTGGCCATCAAGTGAGAGGTCCTCACCCTATTATAATACCTATTAGGACACTTTTTACCCTCTTTTCGGATCAGGCCCTGCTCAAATAGCTATACAGCATGAAGGATGCCAACAGATGGATCGCTTATGGATAACAGGCACTAATAATTTAATTTCAAGGCGGTCCACAGACCAGAGTGCAGATGGCTTTGGCTGATGGCTCCAGGCCAGATGACTCCCCAGCCTGAGTTGGGTGGTGGGGGTTGTAGTCAGGCATCAGCTGTGGATGCAGAGAGGAAGTGAGTTGAACTGGCAGGTAACATGTGATTGTTACCACCTGTGTGTTATTACCAGCAGCCAGAGAGAGCCAGACCTGGCAGAGCTGACACAACACACTTGCCTTAAGCTTGAATTTAAACTTGGTGGAGTTTGGAAAGTTTACAGCTTAGTGGTTTGGATTAAATTTAATTCAGTTTGGATTTAATTTAAAGTTTAAGAGAAGCAAATGGTCAATACATGACTTACATTTACATTTGGCAGACACACTTATCCAAAGTGACTTACAGAAGTGCTTTGAAGTCTCTATTAATAAATACATCCTCATACTGGTCCACTAGGTCAGGGACTAAAAGTATTATCAGTCTAAAAGAGAAGTAGTATAGTATGAAATACACACCAGACAACACAAGAATATTTTTCATTAAAAAGTACTAATTTAAGTACCTCATGAAAAGGTAGGTCTTTAATTGTTATTTGACTCAGCTGTTCGGACATCTAGGGGAAGATCATTCCACCTAGATGTCAGAACAGAGCTTTGATGCATGCATGTCTCACTTGTACCATGAGAGGTAGTGGGTCCAACTGAGCAATGCTAGAGGATTGTAGGAAGCGTTGTGCAGTATGGGGTTTAAAGTAGGTGAGTGCTGGTCAATTTATATCTGATGTGGGCAGCTACAGGAAGCCAGTGGAGGGAGCATAGCAGTAGGGTGATGTTGGAGAGAACTTGAGAAGTTTGAAAACATTTTGTGCAGCTGCATCCTGGATCAGTTGCAGAAGTCAAATGGCATGAAGAGGTAGACCTGCCAAGTTGCAGCAGTCCAGTCTCGAAATGACAATGGACTGAACAAACATCTGAGTAGCCTCTGTGGATGGAAATAGATGAATCCTTGTCAAGGAGACATCTGCATGAGTTTGGCATCAGAATCATGCATCAGTTTTCCAATATGAGAGGAGAAAGACTTGTCAATGGTCACCCTAAGGTTGCATGCAATGACAGATGGTCAGCTCTGAGAGTTGTCCACAAAGATCACAAAATGTTGATGTGGGAATGTATTTCCTAGATGTACAGCAGTTCAGATTTGCTAATATTAAGTTTCAGCTGATGAGCTGGTATCTGTGATGAGATGTCTACCAGACATGCTGAAATCCGAGCAAAAACATGAGTGTTTCAGGCATGAAAGGAGAGGATAAGTTGAGTGTCATCTGTATAGCCATGGTATGAAAACCCATGTGAGGAAATAACCTCTCCAAGAGATTGGGCATAGGGAGTGAGAAAAGAAGAGGACTGAGCACTGAGCCTTTTGGGACCCCAGTGCAGAGTCTACATCGACCTGATGTGAATCACCTCCACATCACCTGATATGACTGTCCCTACAGTGTTACGTCCCAGGGATGTTACTTTATGTATAACAGTGTGTTTGTGTTTCTGTGTGTGTAAATTGTGTTTTGGATGTGTGTTTTGTTCTCTACCCTCTTTCTTTTCCCTCCATCGTCATACAGGTATTCTGACCACCTGGACCTAATTAGTCGATGTTGGAGGTGATTGGATGGTGTAGCAGAGACATAAGCCACATTGGATCTGTGGAGAAGTGAGAGAGACTTTCTTAGGACGAGGATGAGGTCTATCTCCTGGTCTCCAGAATCCAGAGTTGATTTACATGTTGAGTTGTTTTGTTTCTGATTGAGTGAGCTCAGGATTTTGTGCCGTAGCAGAAGTGTTTGCTCAATATTTCTCTTTCTTTCTTGTTTGGGGAATGTAGGGGGAGGGTGCCATTTTTGTAGGCACTCTGACTTTTCTCCTGGTTTATGGTTAGACAGGGAGAGAGGGAAGGGTTCTTGTAGTTTCTTTTTTTTTCTTTTGCATGTTTTTTTTTCTTTTAGGTAAGTTAGAGAGGCTTTTGGGTTAGTTAGATATGTTTGTTTGTTATTTTGGCCTGGGCCTCCCCTGAAGCTGTTGACCTTTTTTCTTTTTCATGATTATTCTTTGGTTATTTTGTTTTGTGATAGTTGTGATTGACATCTTCTACAACTATAAAATTAATTATTACTTTCTTTAAAGTGGTGTCTATGGTGATGATTCTGGAACAGGAGGTTGGACATCCTGGTTCTCTGTCTCTGAGGTTATCTTTTTCTTTCATTACTTTTTTTCATTTTTCTTTACTTTGTTTCTGGCTCCCCAACCCTAGATGGGTAACAGGTAGGAAGCAAACCATAGCCATGCTGTGCCACAAATTCCAAGACTCAAGCCAAACTAATTAGGGTCTTGGATGTTGTTCTGGGAGACAGAGAAACAGTTGATTGTAGAAGGTGCAATGGAGGATTTCCGAAAGAAAATAAAGTGATACTGGTCAGTAGTTCCCGATGTCTGCGGGATCTAGAATGGGTTTCTTCACTTGGTACATTGAAAGATGTTATGAAGTCATAGTGATGAAGGGGGGGAGGTGTTGTGAGATGGTCAGGAGCAGTGAGGTAAAAGGTGGTGACAATTATAGGAGCCCTCACTGGAAAGGGGGCCCCACTAAAACCAGTAGTTACGCTATATAGGCCCTTACTCTATGAATTATTATAATGTATGTATATATTTCAGCTTCAGTTTGCCTGAATGTTTAATGAAAACCACAAAAACATCTTGTGAAAGACGTTTTCCAAATATCTCCACTCCCCTCCCCTCCCCTCCCTAAAAATGCTTTAGTCCGATGGTCCACCCTCCCTGCTGGTACTGTCACATTTTGTCATTACTGTACTGGTGCACACTGACCGAAAGATTATGTGGTCAAAGTCCCTGTCTTTTTGAGCTATTATGCAAATAGAGTTGGTTTGTACAACACATTGGAAAAAATGGATATGTGTGTCACAAGGATTATAGACCTGCCTACTGCTGATTTGATATGTTTTAAGATAACAATATTGTCAAGAAAACGCGAATACAACTCGTTTCTCTTGGATGGATACATAAATTAAGTTTATTTAATAATATGTTATGCAATAGCGTATTATTGTCATCAAAAATGAACAAAATAAGCAACTTAAGGGGTTGTATTTTACATTTGACTGCATTCTTATCAATTTCAGAATGTTTAAATAAGCTATTAGCTTATTTAAACACCAAACCAACCGGAAAGATTTTTATTTATTATATTACTGGTACTTACTGGTAAAATTGTTTTATTTTATTATTGTATTAATTTCTTGTCTTTTGTTATTATTTTATTAGTTTGTCTTGAATAATTGCTTGATGACTTTATACAATGTTTCATAAGAAGTTATTAATGGCTTAACTCAATAGATTTGATGTAATATTTATTTAAACATTTAGCTTTTGAAATAAAAGTGTTCACAACCACATTACCATGTTCTGTTATGAGTAAATAAACTGCATCAAAGTGATACGATATTTAAACTTTTACAATAATATGTAGATGTGGGCCTCCATGAATATATCTTATACAATATATTATATGGGTGGAGGGCAGTGGGGCCCACATTAATATTTTTTTCAGAGGGCCCAGAATTCCCTAGCTATGGCTCTGGTCTGGAGCACTGTGGAAGGGATAGGATCCAACAGGCAGGTGGTGGGATTGCAGGACAAGACATGGACTTGCAGGATCTCTTGTGCTGATGGATGAGAAAATTGTGTCAGAGAAGGAGAAACTAAAGTAAAGTGCAGGGACTGTTGCTCCATTAGTGATGCTTTAAAAAGACTCTTTGGCACAGTGTGGGCCCAGCTAAGCCATGTGCTTGTGCTCATTGCACAGGCTCTACCAGGGTAATCAGATGCAGCATATCTAATCCAGGGCTACAGTTGTCAGTATTGCCAGTACTGCCATGGCAACAATAAATTGTATTTCAGTATTGCTCAGGAAGACTTCTTTTCTCAGCTGGCAAAGAAGCAGTTTATTTGGTAGATAATGTGCATTTGTCTGAGCAATATCACTCTTAGCAGTTTTACAGAATCCATGTAAATCCAGTCTTGATTTTATTTACATCATCGAGATAGCAACCCAAACAATTCTTCTTTGCTTACTGACAATGGTCCAAGGCATTCTGACAGAAAAAAATAAGAAGATATTTTGTTTGATTTTTGAAAACCAGAAATGAGATAAATGTATATAATTTATTGGGCACTTGCATCATTACTGACAGTACTACTAGTTAATATATGTTCACTGCTACCAACCGTACCATCACTGTGCCATTGTATGGCCCACTTCTTGAGTATTTCCCAATCATTTCTTTTTCCTCAGTAATGCACACAACAAGCAGGTCCAGTGAAATGTAGCATTGATAACTGACAAACACAGGTAAAATTAAACATTAACTCAAACAGGTAGAGGCAAGGATTAAGAACTCTTCTTAACGCGAAGCACGAGGGGGGAGAGATGTCATCCGTGGAGCAAGAAGGGGGAGCGACATACGGCACAAAGCAGAGAAATGTAGTGATGTCTTCAGCAGAACATGGAGGCAGAACCATATCCTCAGCGGAGCAGGATGGCAGAGTGACACCCTCAGTGGAGTAGGAAAGCGGAGCGAGGTCCGTAGAGAAGCCTGGTGTAGTGATGTCCGAGGCAGAGCAGGGAGGCAAAGCAGAGTTCTTGGCCGAAACGGGAGACTGAGCAATATCTTCAGCTGAACAGGGAGATTGAGCGGCATCCTCAGCTGAACAGGAGTGCTGAGCGGCGTCCTCAGTAGAGCAGGGAGGCTGAGCAATGTTCTCAGTTGACTCGGCATGCTGAGCGAGATCCGCAGTAGGGGAGGGAGGATGAGGAAAGATCTTATGCATGGCTTTTAGCCATGCTTCTGTGGCCCTGATCCAAGACTCCCTCCTCTCTGGTTTCAACCTCAGAGATTCTCAAGATTCTCTTTTGGGTGGAAAAAAATCTGCTGCATCCATTTGACAGTCTTGCTTTCTGTCAGGTTATGTCGGCGAAGGCGGATACAAGTGCAGATATAAGGTTTAATGATAATCAAAACAAAGCATAATAAGACACAATGAACATGTGGTTACCAGAACTAGAAAACAAACATGAAACAATACATAAATGACATGCGAGCATAACGTGACAACATAATACAATCAAAGCAAGACCCTGAGTGCTGTACAAACTGTGACTTATATAGTGTGCATTAACCTCAACCATGAATCAGGTGCAGATGGACATGTGACAGTGATGCAGTGCGGTGTAGTGGCTGCTGGGAATTGTAGTCCTGATCTAGTTCCCACATATCCATGACATTTAGATTGAGCACGTCAGTGTGTAGCTGGTTCCAACAAAATCAAATCGTATGAATAATGTGTGTGCCATACGGAGTCAAAATGGTGTTTTGTCTAGTTATTGTTATTGAATAGTTTTTAATGAAGTGTTTAGTTTTGCAAAAGATCTGAGGCGTCATGCTACTTGTGCATATAGTTGTGTGAATTGTGTGTAGTGATTTAACAAAATGAGCCGTGCTTACGCAATCGTAAAAAAACAACCACAACAACAAAAAACTGTAGAGGTTAACCTAACTAACAGTTTAGATATTGGTTTATTCCATAATGTTGAAATATATTAGAATTTACTTTGTAATAATGTCATTCACATCACATACAGAAACCACTGAATTGCTGCTACTATGTCATTATATTTCCTTTGTCTAAATAGCAGCACATGGAATTTATACATTTATGCATGGACATACTCCAACCTTTTTTACTTCATTGTTGTTTACTGACATTTCTATTAATATTTGCACAGTCTTAATGTTAAGTTATTTCATCTGTTTTATTATGCAGTTTGTATCCACCACACACAAAAAGGCAAGTTGTTTGTAGTGTTATTTTGGCACTCATTTAATAACCTTAATAATCTTCACCCACACCCTGTCTAGCTTAGTCTTTTATAGTGTTCTAAAAAGTCTCCAAAAAGCCATTTACACATAAACATGCAGAAAATGTCATTGCAAATTAAGTAAATGGCAAAAATGACGTTGTCATGCAAAGTGCACAAGTGAGTTTTTGCCTCAAACCAGAGCCATGGTGGATGGTGTTCTCCAGCACAGTGCCTGGTCTTCAGTTATGACCTAAGGGATAAAAAAAATGCCTTGTCAGAACCCAATCCATTGAAGTTGTCGGGCCCTCCTTCTTCCTTTGCACCATCTTCCTCTACTGTCTTTCCAACTTCTTTAACACCTGTGTAGGAACACAGGGTACATTTCCATTGTAGCATCATGCCTACAGTTAATTAGCCTTCATCTTGTTCTAGTTAACACCATTTATGTCACTGCGCCCTCCTTCCAAACAGTTCACTACCACTGGCTCCACATCAACATGTAAGCCATCGAATTGAACGATGCCTGTAATTAAATAATAAGTGAGTATTTTTCGTTATCTCAATCAAACCTCAACTTGCCCATACAGTGAAACATTTGTAAAAAAAAAAAAATATAAAAAATAAATAAATATTAAAAAATGCAATGGGTCATGTTTGCCATGCCTTCACTGATGCATACAAAAAAAAGAAACAAAGAAGGGTGGCAGCATAAATATTAATCTTTAATGACTATGAATATTTGTCACACTAGCTCAGGGAAGTACTCCTCCCGGCCAGCAGAGGTCACAGTCTCCTGAAAAATGAGCAGCACTTCTTCTGTGGTGGAATTTCTGGTTTTACTCTTTGGCCCCCATAACATAGCCCTGTCCCAAATGGCACCCTAAGCCCTGTAAACATCCTCCAACTCCACTGTTTGGTAAGCATGTCTGATCACATTTTGAGTGGTTGCTATACTGTTTTGCCTCATGCCGCACTAATGCATGAAGATCACTATTATTGAATGTGTGCTTTTGACCACAGTTTCCACGTCTATTTACTGCATTGACAACTGACAAATGGGGTCAAATTAAACATTAACTCAAACAGGTAGAGGCAAGGATTAAGAACTCAGAGGCCCATAGGCCAATACACCATGGAGATGCATGTAATTAGCTACAGTAATTAGCTAAGTAATATTAGCTACAGTACTCACTTCTCTACTAACAACTGTTGTTTAAAATAGGTCCATATCGCTGGTACATTGGCTGGTATGTTTTCTTTTAGCATCTCCACTCATCCACTTTAATTCCATTTAAAGTAAAAATTTCCAGGTATCACACAAATGTATCCTTAGCTAATGAGTTGATGCATGTCTGCATTGCCTGATGTCTTTTACTGATGTCTTTCCCATAGATCAAAATCCAGATGCCACTTTAGTCAGTGTATCTATTGAAGCACAGCCACTTTAGCAGTCTTTGTAACTGAAGCCCCAATAATTACCTTTACATTTACATTTATTCATTTAGGAGATGCTTTTATCCAAAGCGACTTACAAATGAGGAAATACAAGCAAAGCGATATATCAAGCAGAGAACAATACAAATAGTGCTACCATACAAGATTTTTAATTGAGTTCTAGAAGAGCAAAGTGCACAGAGTAGAGGTGTAAGCATCAGTGTAAGTCCAGATTTCTTTTTAGGAGTTGGGGGCAGGGGAGATGTTAGGGGATAGTTAAGTGTTCACGGAGGAGGTGGGTCTGTTTTGAAGATAGTGACAGATTCTGCTGTCCAGATTGAGGATGGAAGTTCATTCCATCATTGAGGAAACGTCAGTTTGAAGGTTATAGAACGGGACCTCATGCCTCGCTGAGTAGACACTACCAGGTATTGGTCGCTAACTGATCGCAGATTTCATGAGGGAATGTAAACCTCAAGGAGATTGTTGAGGTATGGGGGTGCCGTTCCAGACAAGGTCTTGCACATGAGCATCAAGGCCTTGAATTTGATGCGGGCAGCTACAGGAAGCCAGTGGAGGAAGACGAAAAGAGGTGTGACATGGGTCCTTTTGGGCTGGTTGAAAACAAGGCATATTGCTGCATTCTGAATCATCTGAAGGGTTTGATAGAGCTGGTTGGATGGCCAGAGAGTAGTGCATTGTATAAGTCCAGTTTTGAGATAACAAGAGCCTGGACTAGTAGCTGTGTGGCCTTAGCAGTGAAATAGGGTCTGATTTGCTTGATGTTATACAGAATGAACCTACAGAACCATGCAGTTGTTGAAATGTCTGTGGTTCAAGTGGTCTGTGATTCAAGTTCAGGTGGTCATTGAAAGTCATCCCAAGGTTTCTGGTTGTCCTGGTTGGTTTGTTTGTGTTTGAGCCTAGTTGTATGGTGAGATTGTGGTTGATTGAGGGGCAGGCAGGGATGATGATAAGTTCTGTTTTTGCCAAGTTGAGCTTAAGGTGGCATTCCTTCATCGAGTCTGAGATGTTAGACAGGCAGGAAAAGATGTGTATTGAGTTGGATGGATCTTCAGGCTGGAAGGACAAATATAGTTGAGTGTCATCAGTGTAACAGTGACATGAGACTCAATCATAGGCCCCAGAGATGTAGTATAAATAGAAAAGATGAGTGAACCAGGAACTTACCCCCTGGGAACCCAGTGGCCCCCTCATTAACCCCTTTTTAAATCACCTTTTTCCCTCTTGTCACTTTGATCCAAAATTGAGATCAACTTCACCTGTTCAGCATTTTTATTCATGGCACAGAACATGGAATTTGTTAATTGCTTAACTATATCATGCAATACACCTGGAGCATCTGTGCTCATTATGTTTTTCTACCCATGTACTTTAATTTGTCACATATCTGTTTGTGCTAAAACAGTTATACCTTGTACAGAATATGTCCTTTGTATGCATTGGCTGGATTTTAGTATGTTCTCCATATGCTGCGTAGTTTATAAGTTTATGACATCCGTTGTACAGTTATACATGTTTGGGAAGAAGCAAGTTGCATCTAAAATCCAGCCAATGCATACAAAGAACATACTCTGTACAAGGTTACAGCCTGTCTAACAAGCTCATTACCTGAGCTTAGCTCACCATGACCTTAAAACCTGACTAACCGATAGCTATTTTGTTGCATGGCTGTACTCTCTTGAAAAGCCAAGAAGAGCCAATACATGAATTGGCTTTTCTTAGTTTTTCAAGAGAGTACAGCCATGCAACAAAAGGCTAAGTTCTGGTAATGACCCCTGGGCGTGGACCATTCCATCTAGCTGATATGCCCACATATAAACACTGCAGCATACTATAAGTTTATGACATCCGTATGAGAAGTGGGTAGTACCGTTTTCTTTTTTACAGCTCTGTATATACAGAAGGGAGTGCAAACCCAATGTCCTGACCTTTGGACCAAGCTTGTCAGATGATTGAAGGAAAAAGTAAGCTGTGAAGGAGGAGCTTCTCTGAGCTAATATGTGTTACTGATACACAAAATGACAAATCATCTTTTCTATTTTAGCTGGATGATTCAAGGGAATGTTCATACAGGCATAAGTTCTTTAGAAAATAGAATACATATTTTTAAGCATGGTTTTAATTAAAACTGAAAAAGCATATCTCTATAGGCATTGATCTGTACTCTACTGTCACAGAAGAATAGAAGATTAAATATACCTTGGTCATTTTTGATGAGCATTACATACTCAGAAATAAATGTACCAAACTGTACTTTTCGTAATCACTGGGGTGGTATTATCAAGGATACAAATTTTGTATCCTCAGTATATATCTTTATAAGGACTACCTTATTCTAAAAGCTAATAAAGGTACAAGACATACCTTCCCATGTAAAAGATATATACTACAGGTACAAGAGATGTACCCTTGTTCCACCCCAGCTACATGGAAAATATATTTACTGTATTTTATAAAGACTAGATACCCCAAAATGGTAAAGTCAATCCTGCTACATACTATATTTGTCATATCTTGTCTTGGTAGTATCTATCCCGGAGCCACTGCTGATGAGAAAACATGACTTTTGACTATAAACACATCTGTATAATTTTGTAATGAAATAGAGGTCAACCTTCATACAAAAATCCTTAAATGTTTTTTTTTTTCTAATTGTCATTTCTAAAAGTGGAGATGAATGAAAAGGGAGGGAAGGACGATTTTGTGATGGGGCTGTTGTCCCGTGCTGCTTCTTGTTGTGCCCTATTCCCTTGAACACTAAATGTCATAAAAGTGCCTTTTACTTTTTACAATGCTAACTTCAAATACTGGCATCTCACCCCCTCTGCTTCTTTGCGTAACCTCCCCTTTGCCCTATTTTATGCTGTTTTCCGTATTGCAGTTGTTTACCACTGTGCAAATAAAAAACACTATGTGTATCCCAGTATCCAGTGATAAAAATGCATATTTACTCAGTGTCTTAATAAAACAATGACTCACTCAAAGGTAGTTTTATATTTACATTCTAGGTTTTATAAAAGATGCAAGTGAATTTTAATAGATCAACGCAAATAGTGCAAATTAAGACATATGGAGTTACTGATGTTGTTTTACAGTAGGGTGATAAATCATTCCATACCAATAAACCAATCCTTAATATAGTACCTTAAAATATTTCCACTTGAGGTGTAAAACACATTAAGACAAGCTTTACTTAAACTAGAGCTGTGAACATTGCCTCTCTACCAATTATCCTGTACGGCTGCTCCCCAGCTAATGAGTGTGTGTGTGTGTGTGTGTGTGTGTGTGTGTGTGTGTGTGTGTGTGTGTGTGTGTGTGTGTGTGTACGTACGTTTCCTGTGGACAGACAGAGGCTAATAACACCATATTTTCAAGAAAGACAGAGGGCCCCTGGCCATGCCTTTTAAGATGCATGCCACACAGTTAACACCACCCACAGTCCTCAGAGCCATCAATGGCCATTACATTTGCAATAGCTGTAGGCCTCCATGACAGAAAAGTGCAAAAAATGATTTAGTTACTAGTTTGGAGGTCAAATGTCAAATATCTGTAAATTTCCTTTCCAGAATGCAGCTGAGTGACTATGCATAAGCACTATAGATGTGCAAACTGAAAAAAAGAACAAGAGAGAAAATTAACTGCTGTCAGAAGTGGTCTGAAAAATAAATTGTGATCCACTTGTGTATGCACTGCCAGCCAGCTGTCAGTGGGAGTGATCAGTCCAGCTAGTGAAGATGTCAGCAGGTCTGAGCCAGTACATTACCTAGAATCAAAAGTTGATGAAATGCAAAAAAAAAAACAAAAGACTGGTCAGGCAGTGATACTAAGCAGCAGGTATTTTGCTGCTGAATGAATTTAGCAGGGTGAAGACATGGGGTGGAGTATGTTGTAGTGTGAGGAAGCGGCGGGGACAAGGAAACGAGAGACAGAAAGGGAATGTCTGAGGGAGTGTGCATAACTGAGTAAGCAAGACAGAGAAAATGCTAGGGGTGCAGAAGCTCTTTGCAGATGTCCAAATAAGCAGTAAATCACCACAAGAACCTGGGGGCGCTCAAATGTTTTTTGACTGAATGTGTCTGCCAGTTCAGAGTCTCTGAATGACTAAAACAGTAGCAGTAATCCACAGGGTGGCTACACACTCCCCCATCCCTAACCAACCACAGACTGAGCAAACATGCACACAAAGTCAAAATGGTGTCCATTCACACACTTCAAGAGATGGCCTCTCTCAGGCCAGGGAATGTGAGGGTACACTGAGTTGGTCATGTACACAAAGTGTCTATTTAAGTGTGCGTCCTCATTCCCAAGAGCCATAAAACTGCCATCAGTATCTGAGCTCAGAGCCTTGAATCGAGTTACAGGTGTTCCTTTTAACACAGATGTGAAAAAGGGCATTTTATGACCCTGGTTGTACATAGGCCTGGGGAATCAGAAGTGACACAGAGCAACAAAACAAGTTAAAACCGTACATCCATGATGACATACATTTACATTTAGTCATTTAGCAGAAGCTCTCATTTAGAGCGACTTACAAAACATGCAAACATTTGAAGACGAAGCAATACAAAGCATCTAATGAATCCGCAAGGATTCATAACCTGAAAGACAGAGGCAAATGCTAGTTTTTACAAGTGCTAGAATTTTAAATCTAAAAGCATACATTATAAAACAAATAAGCAAGTAATTCTAAATGCAGTTAATACAAAATAGACAGAGGACTATTTGGAATGAAGAAAAAAGCTGATTCCACCATTGAGGAGCCAGGACACTGACACAGAGAGATCTTGCTCTATAATCATGTTTAGACCTCAGAGAAGGACATGCCAAAGCCTGGAGTACCAAGACAAGTACTAAAATGAGTTTTGAATGTGATTCTGAAAGAGGAGGCCAGTTGCATGACCTCATGAGGGGAATGGTCACATGAGGGTTGTTATAAACAGCAACATTCTGAATGCTCTGTTGAAGAGATGTGACATATAAAGAGATGGGAGATGCAGTAGGCTAGTCTAGAAATAACTAGGGCGTGTATAAGTAGTTGAGCAGATTATGGGGTTAGATTGAAGTAAAAGAAGTGATTGAAGAAGGCTGTCATTTAATATATTATCAAGATTCTTAGCTATGTGTGCCAGGTGGGCACTGAGGGTGTTGGTGGCAATCAAAGCAAGGTTCTTTGTCTGTAGTTATATCACTTCAGTTTTATCAAGGCTGAATTTCAGATGGTAGGACTTCATCAGGAAGAGATGTCAGTCTGAAAGGCAGTCTGATTATCTTCAGAGCATCTTGAGTGGTGGATGCAGATAAAGAGAAGCAAAGTTTTGTGTCATCGGCATAGCAGTGATATCACTGAGCAAAGTGATTTGGTATAAATGGAGAACAAGAGTGGAGCAAGAGCTGACCTCTGAGGGTTTCCTGTAGTAAGGATGTGATGAAACCGAACCTCTTTGTGAAACACGGTAAGATCGACTGTTCCAGACAGTACACACAGAGATTGAGTTTGATTATGCAAGAGAAAATCATGTATAGTTTCAGGTTGCATTTTGTGGTCTATAGTATTTTGGGGTTATAGTATTTTTACATTAGCTCTAGAGAGCATTACTCTAGTGACTCAGACTTACGGTTAAAACCGAGTTCCCGCCTTACTCTGCATCTTACTGCACAATCAGGCTCCAAAATATAGCAAAAGGCCTTTCCAGAATAATGGAGGTTATTATAACAGCAAATATAGAATGGGATGTTCAAAAAGCACATTTAAGTGTAAGTGTGATAATCAGGTGTCCACAAATATTGCCATATAGTGTATATTAAACAATGAACTAAGCCTTTTACAACAGTGGATATACTGAGTATCCATAGCTTTGCTGACACACTCAGTGCTTCTGAAAGCTTCACTGCCCCCTATTTGTGGTGTCTGCTATTACAGAACTATCTTCTGTGATGTCCACCCCTCCTCAAGAGTTTCCGCATTATGTTCTTCAGCAACTGTGTCACATAAGCTGTCGAGGTGTTAAGTATGGCTTCTGCATTGCTGTGGTTTTCAGTAATCACAATCATAAGAGTTAATAATGTGGAACATTTCAACGTTACATTTCAATTAGACACTTTTAAACCCTGATAATAAGAAAGGGTGATAGATTATATTCTTATAGGGCACAGGTTCCCAATCCTGGTGCTGGAGTACCACCTGTCCTGTACATATTAGCACTTTCACTGCTGCCAACACAACTGATCCAATTAATTAGCTAATTATTATTACATCAATTCCTGAGTTGAAGTGGGTGTGTTAAAGCATGGAAAGCATAGGACAGGGGGTTGTCCAGGATGAGGGATGGGAACCTGTGTTATAGGGCTACCTCATGATGTGGCAGTTGTTTCAGATACAAAAGCATGCTCAGTTCTTAACTATGTGTTAACAGAGTTTCTAGACACTCCTCATGTTTGTAGACTCCTAAGTCTAGTATACTAGACAGAAACTTTAAATAAATGTGAATATATCTTCCTCTCTGACCAGCTAGGCTCAACCAAGGTGGGTTTGGGCTTTGCAGTATGAATGTGCAACTCCACAGACTGCCTGTGGATGGCAACACAGTACTTTTTCATGACTTGTCCGTATTAACCAGTCTTTTGCACATACAAAGCACCAGGTTTATTCAGCCAAGCCATGTGTTATTAAGCTACATAAGTTCTATAATACTGAACAGAAGCCCATTAGAAAGCTATAGATTTCTATGCACACTGCCTTGTGGGATTGTTTTTGCTAGACTATAGGTTGGTCTACCTGCCAAACCTGAGGCTTCAGAAATATTTAACTTTCAGAGACTTCTGAATTCTGCTAAGTTTTGTGTGTTTAAAATAAGAAAATTCCCAATCAACAATCCTAAAATAAGCGCAATTTTTTAAATTTACATGTAATACAAAAAAGTAATGTTCTTTCATTCAGTCGAATGTAACATGTTTCATTTTATCATGGCCTGTTATCTTGGCAAAAAGCATAACAGATCAATATATTGATTTTGACAGAACTTATACACTTAGAAAAATGAAAATGGACCTTATTGGCAGAATTATTTGTGATACAAAAGATGAAAGGATCAAGTGTTATAGGATACTACTATAGTTGTTTTTTAAAAAAAATAATGGTGGCTGTGATTTCTAGGCTCTCCCTCCCAATGATATCAGTCAGATAATGAGAGCTCTGGAGCAGAACGAGACAGAGCGGATATTCAAATTAATTAACAAATTACCTAAAATTAAACAGGGGAACTGCATAAGGAACAATGTGCCATTTATAAAATTAGTGTGCTGCACTAATGCAAATGCAGCTCCACTATACACTTTTCAATGCACTTCCTGAGTTAGAGTGGGATTGCAGGGCTCTATTCTTCTATATAAATTTAAAACTGTCTTTTGACTAAATCCGATATATTTTATGTCCAGAGTACAGCAGCAGTAAACACAGTGTCACAAGACACTGTGTTATTGGTCTAGAGGGCAATAAACCAGATGAGGGATGAATTGGATGTTGTTTAATATTTAAACTCAGTGTGAGGGATCTTCTGGTTTAAGTCATTCTTTGTGTCTGAAATAAAATATGTGGAATAAATTAATCATAATGCAAAATAAAAGATCTGTGCAGGCTACAATTGGGATTGCTTTATATAATTATTCATGAATTCTTCAGTCTAATAATTTTACAATTTAAAAATTGATTCAGAAAAGTTATAGTTTGGGACTGTGTTATGGTAAATTTTAAAGAGTTATTCTTTTTAAACATTTATTAGTCTGCCAACAGACAGACCAATCTGGCATGCTTTAAGATGGAGGGATGGAGGGATGGAGAGAAGATGACATGGTACACGTGGCTTAAGAAAAGGGGAGACAAAAACAAGAGAAAGAGGAAAAGAGGAAGGGTGAAAATGAGGAGAGGGCAAGAGGAAGACGCGATCAAGCGAGAGATAGATGGATGATGAAAAGAATGGGAGGGGGAAACGTGCTTGGAAGATTGAGAGAGAAAAATAGGAGTGTGGAAGGGATTTATACTAGTTGTATAATGTCTTACACCTCCATCCGCCTCAACCCTCCCCCCATCCTCTACTTCACTGAGCGCACTGGCCCACCCTCGTTGGGGTTTCTGAATATCCCTTGTCTCACCGTAGACACACATGCATACGCACACGCCCACACCAGAGCCCACGATTAAGATTCTAGATGGATGCTACTGCAGCACTTTGCAAATGGAAGACTAGACATAATTTCCCTAAAATGCTGTTTTTTATCACCTATTTCCCCTCCATCAGCCTCACAGCTCACGATTGATAGCTGATGGCACCTCTGACAACTTAACGGGTTTATGGCCAGATTTATGGGCTATCCGCTCGGGGCTTTTTACAGCTAAAACTCTGTTAAAAAAAAAAAATGCTTATTTCCCTGATAAGGGAAGGGAGGGTGAGGGCTGTGTGTATGTATGGCGTGAACAGTAGGCAGACCTTCATGGATTGGAGAGAAAAAAATGTCTCTGCATTGCAGTAGGAGCAGCTTGGTTGTGTTGGCTTTTTTAACATTGGGTCAGAAAATGAACTTGGCATGGTACATATCATTTGGCATACTTTCATTTAGGCTGGAAGCAGTCAATTCAATCTGGCAATACTCTGTGTGACAAGCAATCTACATCTTCCCTAATCTCTTCTACTCTTACTTTCTAGAAAATTCCCTCTATCTGCAGACCTCCATTAAAGATGGGGGTCAAGGTCCAGCCAACTCAAACAGGTTAACCTTAAATATATCATGAATTTATATTCGTTTTACTAGTCATGACTGTAAGACATTCTTTACTGGTTCAGTAAATTAACGAAATTTTGGGGGCTGGAACACTCACAGCAAATGGCATCCAAACACATAGTGTGTATCCTAGATTCAGGGTCTCATTCTATCACATTCTCTAGATAATGACATATTTAATATCTAAGAAATTACTACTATTACTACTATTTATGTAATAGTCTAGCTAAAACAGTGTTTCACATTCCAATTTAATTGCTTGAGGCATAATGGTACAGGGGGTAGCATTGCTGCCTCACAGCTCCAGGGTCCCTGATTCAGTCCTAATCTTGGGTTAGTGTCTGTAGTGAGGTTACTTAGTGTCACATGTTCTCCCCATGGTCGTGTGAATTTCCTTCAGGTTCTCCAGTTTCGTCCTACTGTCCAAAAACATGCAGGTAGGTGAATTTGTTAGGTGCCCTGTGATGTTCTGGTGTCCCATCCAGAGGGAAATTCTCCTGCCTTGGTTCTGTGTTACCAGCATTGATTCCGGATAAAGCAGTTACAGAAGATGAATCAATGAATGAATCTAAATGCTAATAATACATGTGGTATAACTGCATTGTTTCTGTCTTGAGCATGCTACAATTTGAGCATGACATTAGACATGTTTAAAATATCAACATATCAATTACAACTACAGAAGATCAGCCCTTTAACTTATTAGGCATATTTTTATAACTATTTTTGCATAGGTGAACCTTCAGATAGTGAGGTTTAGTTAGACTCATCACCCTGCTTCTGATCCATCCAGCCAATCCCAGCTAAACAATCAAAGTTTTAATAATTGACTAATTACTTCACGTCAGCCAGCACTTTTCTTCCTTGCTTTATCCATCTTGATTCCTAGTTGTCTTGATTCATGTTCATGTGTAGTTATGAGACTGTGAGTTGGTAGCCCTGTTGTGTTTTCATGTAATGCTATAGGCTATTTCTTCTTTTTGTATAATATTATGGTTGCAAAACGCTAGAATCCTAGTCAAATTGATCTAAATTAATAAAGTCTTTCGATGTTAGCAGTGTATAGCAATGCATGAATGTTTACCTAAGAATGTTTGCCCAGAGCAGAAAGCTTCCTAGAACAGTTTCCTCTCCTGTCGCAGTTGAAGATATTTCCTTAAATGGCAGACTGCTAATCCTGGCACCTGGACAGTTTTCTGAACACCTCAAACAGGATGTTATTCACTCAACACAAAAATGATTGACTCTCTTGTACAGTCTAATATATCTGAGCCAACTAGTAGTTGCTGAACTGTGAAGGAATCACCAAGGAAGAGAAGTCATACACTGGCACAAAACCAGCTCCATTACATGCTACAGGTAAAAAGAATGAACCTCAGCAGTGATTCCTAAAATGGCTGCTTTTTCCAGGCAAGCTCTAGAGCATGAACCCTTTGCTGCCTGGACGATTCATAGTGTGTGGCTTTTGTTTGAGCTCCATTTATAATCAAAATCAGTTAATGTACTGTGTGCGTGTGACTGTTTAATTCCGTGTGTGTAGAGTGCATTAGGAGCAGACACTCGGATCGTTTTGAACAGCGAAACCTGTGTGCACTGAGCTTGCATGCTCTTCCCTTGCTTTCTGGGGGTTTCCTCCGGGTACTCCAGTTTCCTCCCACAGTCCAATGACATGCATTGTAGGCTGACTGGCATTCCCAAATTGTCCGTAGTGTGTGAATGTGTGTGTGATTTTGCCCTGCGATGGGTTGTCACCTGGTCCAGGGTTTCCCCCCGCCTTGTGCCCCAAGTTCCCTTGGATAGGCTCCAGGCTCCCCCACAACCCTGTGTAGGACAAGCTGTAAGGATAATGGATGGATGAATGGTCAGCTATTAAAAATTAATAGTCATGCAATCCCTAGTTTATACTACAGGCCATTTCTTCCTTTATATTATGGCTTCCTGTCTTCCTTTTCTACATTCATGATGTATTTACGGGAAATTAATAATACAGTTATAATTCACTAAAGGCATGTAGAGGGTTTACTAATAATTAGGTCTTAAAGGCTTTCAATGGTTTAACTTTGTACAATATTTTAATCATGCTTATAGTTCTCTTTGATATTTATATTCCTTTTTTAGAAACCATATATACATATAGAACATCCTTCAAAAGATAAATTTATTTCCAAAACATGACAAAGTGATACTTTCAACAATTCTCACTGGACTTTCTGAGATGTATTAATGTTTTAATATTTAGAGCTTACACTAGTTATTCTGAGGGGTGTCTAAATGTTTGACACAAACACCTTCTCTATTTCAACTGCCAAAACCCTCAATTTGATTTTAATTGATTTGCCTGGGTCCTTCAAAAAGAATAATGCTTTTGCCAATCGCCAGTTGCAGTTACTGAATTAGACTGCCCATTAAACCTATGACTTACTCAATATTGCCTAACTTTTTTTAATTGAAATATTAGACAATCTTTTAAAGATGACAGAAACTACAAAAAAGGCTTTTTAGCATGTTTTAGAGGTTCTTCATAAATAGCAGTGACCTTATTTTTTTGCACTTTCTCACCTGCCTATAAATCTCTCACACTCAGTAAGTCATTATTATTGCCATGAATTAATCTTTTCACTCTGATCGTAATTCACAACAGACGCTACTATGTGTTCTTAACCACCAAAATGTCATCAACCCATAACAAAAATAATTCAAATAGACCTGTTTTCTTTTTCATCTCTGTGGCTAATTCTGAGAAAACCTTTTGTGCATTGTCTGATTTATCTGTAAACATGGCTGATTTGGAGCCTAGGCAGGAGTTTAATGTGGGTAAAGTTTATGTGTTCAAAGTTTATGTGTTTGTAAAGGGGTGCTAGTTTTATGTGTGTTTGGAACAAACATTTTTTTTTAATTGGCGAAATTTTGTTTATGTGCTGCCAAAGTATTCCATTCGGGCTGCAAATCACACACAAGGCAGTGTGTGCTCCCATGGAAGCTATTTGTGCTTTATATTTAGTGCTCTTTACGGTTTTCTCTATATTTTCTGAGCTTTGTTCCAGTATAAAAAATACTGTAGATGTCCAAAATGACTTTGTCTATTGGGCTTTAATTAGTGATTAGTGGAGCTAATGTCTAGTGGACATTACTGAATGTGATTAATGGGTGTATTTGTATGGCACATCTTACTCTAATAGATACTAATAGATTAGTAGAAGAGTTGTTAAAGGTTGCCTAGTCCAAATCGTACTACATTCACTGAGAGGTGTGCGTGAAGGGGTAGGACAGGAAAAGTACTTTCATTTATTGTCCAGTTCTTGGAATTGGGCTAAATCAGGGTTTGGATTGTCTTGTGTCTGAAGGACGTATTGGAAGCTATATATTAGTCCTGGACCTCACAATTCTATGAGACTTGGACTTTCAGTTTTGCAGGAGTCTGAATTTTAAATGGGTGGCAAGATAGTGTTGCCGCCTCACAGCTCCAGGAACCTTTGTTGGTTCATGAGTTTGGGTTATGGATTGTATAGAATTTTGCACGTTCTTCTCATGTTCACATGCGTCCAGTTACCTCCCACTGTCCAAAACACATACATTTTGGCTATACCAAATTGCCTCTAGTTGTGAATGAGTGTGTGAATGTATGCGTGTGTGTGTGTGTGTGTGTGTGTGTGTGTGTGTGTGTGTGTGTGTGTGTGTGTGTGCACGGCACCCTGCAGTTGACTGGTGTATCATCTGGGATGCATTCTCTGACCAGTGTAACAGGGATAGGCTCCTGATTAAGCAGGATAAAGTGCTTACTGAAGAGGAATGAAAGAAGGAATTTTATATTCTTTAGGTTAATGGGCTATGTAAGAGCATTTTTTTTACATTAATAAGGTAACTCTATGCTACTACAGCCTACTTCAATTATGTAATGCATCCAGAGTTTCTGGAACGCTCCTGGACCCCATTCAAGACTTGGCCTGGAGTAGCAGCTTAGGGACTTTAACCTGACTTAAATATGAGGGTAAGGTGACTTCTTGGACTGACTTCTTTACTCACATGCTTTGTCGAATAATCTGTTTCAGGTTAGATCATATGGCTTTACTATGTTCCACCATAACTATGAATCATGATCTGCAGGACACATATTAAAACAAAAGATTTGGCTCCAGCTATGGATCTTCTACAGGGACCTCCTGCTCTCTGAGTCAATATATTTCAAGTAACCATACACAAGATCAAGGGTTTTATTGGATAGGTACCGTTATTATTAAATGTAATCACTTAATGCTGTATGAAATTAAGAACAGAAGTTGGCACAGTGGTAGCTTAGTAGTTAAGCTGTTGGACTCCTCCTTGGAAGGTTGTCAGTTCAAATCCCTGTATTACCAAACTGCCATTTCTGGGCCCTTGAGCAAGGCCCTCAACTACTCAATTGTATAGATGAGATAATTTTAAGTTGCTCTGGATAAGGGTGCCTGCCAAATATAAAGTAAATAGTATATCTTAAACCAATATAGTTATATTGTGTTTAAACTCCATCAGCCTGGCAAGCATTGTATATCACTCAGAGAAGTGCAAGACTTTGTGATTTGTGTTGTTATTCACAGTGAATAATTACCAAACATCTCGCTTTCGCAATTCCATTCCCAAATGCTGTCAACTTTTCCACTGCTCACGTTTCTTGCCCTGTTGTTTGGAGACATAGAGGAAATTTTACAAGGATCTGCAAATGGAAAACGTGTGCTGCTTTGTTCAACGCAGCCATGTTTCTAATGCCATAAACCACAGTTTTAATGTCTTCCAGAAAAAGGTAGGCATAGACAGTTTGAGGTCTTAATTGTGAAATCCTAAATATGAGCACACAGTCATTTCAATATAATGGAGTATATAGTATACAATATAATAATATAAGGAAGGGACAAATTATACTTTTATTAACTATAAAAGTGAAACACCAATGTGCTGCTCAGTGCAATATTTTGAAACATAACAGACCAGGCTAAAAAGTGGTAGCTAATGTAATGTAATAACACATGGCCAGCTAGCTAGCTTGCTAGTTAAGTGCATTAATACAGACTAGGGGTGTAACACAATGCCACTATCTGTATCACATTTTTTTTTGTTCCACCTGTTCATATTTTTATCTGTATTCAAATTTAAAATAGGTGCAGTAGAAAAGCCAGGATTGTCCTCATAAATAAACACTGTAAATGCATTGTGCACCATGGTCTTTGGTTGTCCCACAAGCTTCATTTCTGAACCCTCACTCACACCCACATGAAAGTAAAGACACATTGTGTTTGTGACCACAACAAAAAGTCACCAAGTCATTGGTGAACACTTCAGTTATAAGATGTGGTGTGGTGGATTGCAAATTTAAATCTGGCTAGACTATGTATTTTTTCTTGCTATGTTAATTGTGAGGTGATGCATTGTGCTAGTAGGAGAGTTACATAATATCTTAGCACTTCACTGTTTAATATTCTGAAAAGATTGTCTGTGATCTATGCACACCTGTTAATCTAGCAAAAAAAAAAAGTTCCACTGTGAAATTAGCTTCAGCTGATGTGTGTAGTGCAGTAGGAAGTGGGGGTTGGAAGTTGGTGCTGTAGTTACCGTTGTGCACCACAGTGAGGTGTGTTAAGTTTAAACATACGTACCAAATGAAAACTTTGTTTTGTAAAAGTCACTAAGAAGAAGGGTTTATTTTCTTTCTATGGTTGTTGAACTTACTTGTCCACTGGGCAACTATAAATAAATAATAAAAAAAAAACAACTAGTACTAACATACAGCTCGACCCCAAAGAGTCATTGTTTACGTGTAGGTTGTACAGTTTGTTAGTATAACAAATATAATGGTTTGGCCAGTGGTGGCAAGGTTATTTGTTTTGTTATTTTGGTCTTAACTAATCACAGCGCCAGTGAGAGGCAGCTGGAGTGCAAAGCTTGAGTTTCTCTAGGCTCAAGAGGCCAAGAAGTGAGTTCTGTCTGCATGTTCTCTTCACCAACTTAACTTAATTGCTCTAATTATCCCTCACAATCAACCTTTCTTTCCCAGACCTAATTTTATAGCCTAGTAATGAACAGGTATGTCAAGATTGTCTGTACTCTAAATGAACAGTTTTTTTTTTTTTTTTTTTTTTTTAAACAAGCAAAAGAAGTCTTCTCTCTCTCTCTCTCTCTCTCTCTCTCTCTCTCTCTCTCTCTCTCTCTCTCTCTCTGTGTGTATGTGTGTGTGTTAGAGTATTGATCTGAAGACATCTTGAATGGATTCCTGAAATCATTCTTTTGGGTCCTTTCTTCCTCATGCCAAATTAGATTCGTTCAAATAAGAAATCTCAATGAAATATGAACTGCTTCTTAAAGAGATGGCCACTTCTAAAACTTTGTCAGGATGTGAATGGAAAGTGGTCGAAATTTCATGGCTAACATGCAATCAAGGTTTTCTTCATTCCATAAATCATATGAAAAACATGTGGCTTTTGTTTGAGCTCCACCTATAATCAAAATCAGCCAAAGTATGTGCGTGACTGTATCATTCCGTGAGTGTGTGTGTTTGTTTGTATGTTTATACATGTGTGATTGCTACTTGCCTACTCCATTTGCAGTCTCACATCTTATGAAGTTTGCTGTTATGGCTCATCCTCATTAGCATGAATATTAATGCAGCCAGAAGACAGGAGGGGCGAAAAGGGCATGAGGAGGGAAAACGGTGAAAGGAATTTGGAATAGCTATTTAAAAGGGCCATTTCATCAGAATCGTTATTTCTTTGCGGTCCTCCAAAGGCTCATAACCAGTACTCTATGAAGAGACACATGCCACAGAGGGGCTTCATTTAAAGCCTAAAGGTCATAGCATAGAGAAAGGTCTTCAACGCAGCCAAATATATCAAATGAGTAAGAGAGGGAGAGAGGTATGGTGAGTGGGTAAATCATGCAGATGGGAGATGATGAATAAAATACGACAAACACAAAAATATAGTAATATATAGTAATGCAAATGATGCAAGGGAACAGGATGGAACTGTGACAAATGTATAAAAACTATTAAAGTTTTCTATCAGCAAAACTGTTGATCGGCACAGCAATCTGTGCTTGTGGCATTCCTTTAATGCAGGAGCCTGGCAGAGCTAAAGTAGACTCTCGTACCAAATGTTCAGCCTTCGTCAGATGGAATATAAAATTTTACTCTAATTAGTCTCTCTGTGCACTTTTGTGTATAATAGAATTACCCTGAAAACAAATCAATAACACACAACACAATTCTACCCATTTACAACTCAGGATAGCTGCCCTGTGTCTCAATTGTGTGACTGTTCCATGCGACTGAGCAGTGACAAATAATCGTGCCAGAATAGCTGTCATTAAATTTTTCATTTTAACAAATCAACATGCAGACATGCTTTAAACTACCAGGTGTACAAAAGGTACACAAGAACATATATGAACAATGCTGCTTGTACAGAGTTACTCCATGCACGAGTATGCATGTATGATTGGCTATTTTATACATTTACTTGGTGGTTGAGTTCCAAAAACCTGTTAAAACATAGCTTCTTAGGTTTGCAGTATTAGAACACGGGTAACATGATGTATCTTTCCGTGCAACACAGTTGCTTGTTTATCTACAGGTTTAAGTTTAATTGGTGTGGGGCTCTCTGGCACTGCATAGCATTGGTAGCCCAGAGGAGCTGTGTGTTCCAGGTGACAGGCCCTGATCTAGAGCCCAGCACTCCACTCTGATAAGACAAGGGTTTCAATTTTACTGTTCCCAGCAGACACACAGCAGGCTTGCTAGTAAAAGGAATGCCCTCACTCGCTAGTAAAAGTGGGGGAGGAGAGAAGGGGGGATGGTTCAAGGATGACTGTCTGGGGTAGTGCAAGAAGCCCAGAGAGGAATGTCACTCAGTCGGAACAAACTGACTCTAGCATTCCATAGCAGATTGATCTGTTCAGCTTGCAATTCCAGATCGCTTCCCTATCTCTTAAAAACGGACACCCCGTTCCAATCACAGCTACAGTAAAGCATCCCTTGTAAAAATACCACAGCACTACCTCAGGCTTCACTATACGGCATGCCTGTTGCACCACTTTGATCTGAAATACGGAATGGCCGGTATCTGCCCATGAGATACCTTCTGCTGCCATAACAGAGGATTTGTGTGCAGGAATCAGGAAGATGTGCTGGCATGTGCCACACCACTAGGCTTCATTACAACACACAAAAATTGTTAGTGCCTGGCAGGGATTTAGCCTTAAAATCTGTGTTGGTTCAGTGTTTTTTGTGAGAAAAATTCACTGGTAAGGCTGTACCCATCATGAGTCACTGCTATGCCTGGTACAGGCATGGCAGACGATCAGATGGACGATGAAACACTAATCATTCCCTCACGGCCCATCCCAAGTAAAGCTGTCATTAATTTTGCAGAATTACATCAAATCAGAGACATTCTTTATGTGCCTACAGACAGTTATACGACGGGTACTGCTGCGCTAAGCAGATGGGGCCGCTTGGCCGTGCATACTAAATACTCCTGTTCCCCCTTTCCACCCCTCTCTCTTCGTCTCTCACTCTGCTCCTCTCTACATCTTCCCTCTCTCTTCCTCAATGTCTCATTTACATCCTCAGCCTTCCTTACCTTACGCCTAGTCTTCTACCCTTGCAGTGTCTTTGACTTTTTATCTGTTACACCCTCCTCCCCTTACCGCTGTCCTCTCCACCCCTCATTCTTTTATCAGTACTATCTCACTGCTGCTTATGGTACAATACTTTTTTCTTTCATTTTAACAATGAGAGCATTACATTTAACTGTGGTTAATTCCAATCATTGGCTTTTCACAATACCGCAAAGCATTCTCATTCAAGACTTGGACAGGTGATAGGTTTTAATTAATTTTCTATAACAGTAGCTCTGACAATAGTGCAGGCTGTAGTTCAAACCACAAGTTCATATCAATGCGTTCTTTCTAATATGTTATTGTTTCTATAATAACAGCTTGAGGGGACATGGTGGCTTAGTGGCTAGTAAGTTTGCGTCACACCTCCAGGGGTTGGGGGTTTGAATCCTGCCTCCACCCTACGTACGTGATGTTTGCATGTTCTCCCCATGCTTCAGGGGTTTCCTCAGGGTACTTTGGTTTGGTTGGGAAAAACATGCATTGTTGGCTGATTGGCATTTCCAAATTGGCCATAGTGTGTGAATGTGTCTGTGATTGTGCCCTGCAATGGGTTGGCCCCATCCAAAGTGTCCCCTGCCTAGTCCCCCAAGTTCTCTGGTATAGGCTCCAGGCTAAATTTTTTTGAATGTTGCTATTTAACAAAGAAAAAACATCTAATCATCGTTATGGTGAAGATTTTTGAAAGGAGATGTTTCTTTTACATTTATGGAAGGAGTTTCCAATGTCAGCTCTTTTTGTAAAAGTAAGCCTTCAACACATTAGAGTCTTCAAGACAGAGGACATTGTGTTTCTTGGTAACATGAGAAGCTGTGTGTGTGTGTGTGTGTGTGTGTGTGTGTGTGTGTGTGTGTGTTTAACTTCAAGAGACAGAAAATTAGAGATGCTGCTGAGAGATTGGCTGTTTATTGCTGCTATATTGCTTCTAATATTGCTTCTGATAACGGGAAATAAATTTTCTCACAGATATTGCACAACATCAAATTTCATGCATAAATGGTTAAAACCTGTGTGTCATTGATTAAAAATATTAACAGCTGAAAAGCTGATGTTGCATAATGCATAAAACATTTGGATGTTCTGTTATAAGTCATCCTCATTGTTTACCTTATTGTGCATACCTCATTGTGTTTAATTCCTTACATAACATCTACTGTCATTTTAAATGACATTACTTGCATCCTGTGTCAGTCAAGATCAAGCCTGATGACAACTCATACAAGATGAAACCTGTCAGTCAGATAGTGTCTTCTTTTTGAATAGTTAAATCACAGATTACTCCTCCATTTGTTTTTATAAGACTTTGATGATTACTGAATCAAAATAGATATCATCTCAACATGAGCCAGTCTGAAATCTGTGCTGACTCACTGCGAGACCACCACACTGATCCTGCTACTTACACAAATTACAATCAATAAGGAAAATATATTGCATTAAATGTCTCATGCCTTAGTCTTGATTTGAAATACTATCAAGTACATGGCATTGTACTGATTATACAGAGTACACAGGGAATATCAACAGCTATGCTTATAAATTGCTTGCCAGTGTACAATTTGTGGTGTAGAAGACAGCATAATCTTTACCATTATTTCATGGATACATATTAAGAACTGCTAGCTGTTTGTTTTGCTAAAATACCTCAGCATCTTGGACACAAAATTGAACCATTTGAGGACGTCATAAATTCTAAAGGAGATGTGGTGTTACATAAATAGAAAGTACTCATCTACACAGCAATAGCAATTTAAACACTGACCTAGGAATAAAACTCAGTTTTCAAATAGTGCGCTAAGTTAATATGTTTATGTAATTCAGCCATACTTTGACAGCTTTGTGATAAGTGTAACAAAGAAGGAGTTCAGCACTTATAGGTTACAAGGATGGTTAATTATATTACAAAATATATTCAGAGATTACTATCAGTTACCAGTCACTAATCACTAAGATCTACATAATGTGCATCTATTCTTTTTTTTTGTTTGTTTGTTTATATCTTTCCTGTAAGAAGTTCCCAAGAATCAAGACAAATTAGTAAAATACAATTAATGAATTTGTGGAGCTAGAAGTTCCAGTGTTCTGCTTTCTGTGAATTATACACCTATACAATTATGTGTAATTATTATTACGATCAGATTTATATGACTGTAATGTCAGTGTAAATTTGTACATTTAGACAGGTCTGAAAAGAGTATTAATCAGCCATAAGTGCTGTAGTGTCTGTCAAAAGGTCATGAGGACTAAGTCCTGGCCTCCATTGTCTGCCATCTTGGATAGACATGATAGATGATTATCAGACAGTCAAAATAGTGTAAAGTCGTGTAGAATATGAGAGTGACTTTTAAAGAGAGAGAAGCTTGCTGGGGGTCTCTCTCTGCCAAAGATGGGTGGTATCTTATGACAATATCATTCAAGATAATGTAGCTGAAAAAGCAATATTGTAACAAATATTACTGTCTGAATGTAGATAAATAAATAAATAATAGATAAATAAAAGCATTTCAGATGATAGTCTTGTACTGATTTTTATGTGGGCAGTTCAGTCCGTAATTTAAAATATCATTTTACCCTGAACAAGTTGAATTATTGTCTCCTCTTTTCCAACAAACATGTTTGAATAATCAGTTATACAGTATGATTCTGGTGAAAATATTCTTATCAAGGACCTCTTAAAATCTAGTAGAGTGGTCTTCACTGTACTGAGGAGGACTAAGGAATACATTTACAAAATTAAGATAACTGCCTAGTTTTGATTAACAGTAATATTTATGTTTGCAGCTTGCCAGATTCCCTGCATGTGATTAAGTTCAGCTAGATAATATAACATGCCCTAATATCTAGCTGGCTTTAATCAGTGTTAGTGTCAGTAAAGAGAACCTCATTTTAATTAAGCAGTCTGATATCAGCAGATGCATAGTGCCAACATATTTGAGCTCATCTCTGGAATAGCTTGTTGTAATTAGTTGATGAACTGATTAGGCATTGGATTATACATAGCAAGGAAGAATCTAACACTAGAGGTCTCCAGGACCCGGAAGAATTATTGTGTAGGGTTTTGCTGGAAACCACAGACTACTTCTATTCTATTACTACTTCATATCAATACAGTCAATGAGTTAGCCATCAATTTATTTAGTTATCAATTTATCAATAACTAAGAAGGAAAGAAAAGAAAGAACAGTAAAAAAAAAAAAAAAAAAAAAACATTAGACCCACAACAATCTCTGTAATTGTATGGAAATACATAGCCTGGAACAAGGCACTGCCATTTATGCTTCTAGATCACCTCAAAAAGACATGAGGTACGAAGCATGTCATCCAAGAAGGTCAAGAACACCACATCTCTCTTCCATCAATCAATCCTTGTCCCCATCCCCCAATGGCATGCAGCCTTACAGCACCACCCACTCCATATAGCTCACACGCTATCGGTTAAAACAACCCCAGCCCCTTTATAGATCCGCCTCATTTATTGCATGTATAGGGACTGGTAGGCTGGTAGGGCGGCCATCTTGTTCATAATGGCTGCTGTGGATTGCTTTACAGTGTGGTGTGTGCTCCAAAGGCACCAATGTCATCCCATAGACAGAACATATGTATGGTTGGTGAGTGGTAAACCATGAGGGAGACACTGAGCATTAATGGAATAATTAGGGTTTGGAGAGGACGGTGGACGGTATTTCAACAAAAAAGTGGAATGCTAACTTGTACTGTAAACTTCAGACTTGTGAGTGTTAAATACACCACTTGTAGTTTAATTATCCTATATCATTTGGACATACTACATCCTAATTCCAGCATGGCCCAAAATTCAAATATAATGATTCACACACTTCATAAATCGTAGTTTTTCCTCACGTGACTTATAAACAACACCTCATTAGGCAATTATAACTTGACAGGGTTTTAAGTCATGATTTTATATACATTTTTAAATATGTCATAAGTTTTATTACTAAAGCCATAGAGGACAGATAAAGAAAAACAAAAGCTAACGATCGTACAGGCCAATTTATATATATATATATATATATATATATATATATATATATATATATATATATATATATATATATATATATGTATGTGTGTGTGTGTGTGTATGTAAAATGGAAATTGATCTATTTAAATATGTTACTTTGATATATTTTTAATGAAATGGTTTAAGTCAACATTATTTTACATGTCATACACATTAGCACTTAAAATATAAAGCCCAAGAGGGAAAAAAGGGGGTGGGGGGTTGGGGGAAAATGGGGTTTTTCACTATCATGTCATTGTAATAAAAGTGACATTAGGGAAACATAGGAATAGGCCACATCACACATCCAATTCTGGTTAAAATGTTATTCTTTTTTATATTTTTAATAGGGGGGGGGGGTATTTTTTTTTTCAGAAGCCCTTTGACTAACTTGTTTAATAAGTATAGTGATAGTAATGCTAATCATTCCTGTCATCTCTGTTAATATCATATCCCCGACCCCGCCCCCCTCACCCACTCCCGCGTCACACATCCGTCCTACTTCCTCATTCAAGTTTTCATTCCCTTTACGCAATGGTTTAGGGGTTAGTTAAAGTGCACTGCCATCTAGTGGTCTATGATTTTTATTCTTTGCCCAGCCATGTTTAATCCACAGTCAGGCAGAAAAAAATGGTCTGGAATGGGATGCCAAGCAAACAAAAAAAAAGTATATACGTATGTATGTATGTATGAATTTTTGTTTGTTTGTTGGGCATCCCATTCCAAACCATGGGCATTACTATGCGCAAGGTTTCAACTATAACCGCCTCCTTTCTTCTGGGGAGTCTTTCTACAAGATTTTGGAGTGTGGTTGTGGGAATTAGTGCCCATTCAATCAAAACAGCAAATGTGAGGCCAGACAGTAATGTTGGACAAAAAAGGCCTGGCTCACAATCACTGTTACAATTCATCTCAAAGGTGTTCAGTGGGATTGAGGTCAGGGCCAGTGGAGTTTTTCCACACCAAAACCATTCAGATCTTGTCTGTCACAGTCATGCAGGAACAGTTAAGGGCCTTTCTCAAACTGTTGCCACAATCGTACAATCGTCTAAAATGTGTTTGTATGCAATAGCATTAACATTACCATTATCACGGGAACTAAGAGGCCTGTAGCCCAAACCCTGAAAAACAACGCCAGACTTTTATCCCTTCTCCACCTAACTTTACTGTTGGCACCATGTATTCCCATAGGTAGCGTTTTCCTGCCACACCCAGATTTGTCCATCAGACTGCCAGATAGTGAAGTGGGTGACCACTTCACTATCTAGCAATTTCACAAACTGTCTTGTGGCAAAGGTGGCACCCTATGACAGTGTATATAAATAAATAAATATGGTGGCCAACTTTGTGTTATGGCACACAACAAACTTTGGTTTTATTTGATGCTCAGTCAAGCAACCAACTTTGCAGCTATTGGGCCACTTGAGGTGGACTGACCCAAAAGCGTATATAAGCGATATAAGAATAATTGTACATACAAATTGTAGTAATAAGAAACCCATAAGGACTGTTAATGCACGTTTCAATGTAAGTGTGTGCTGGAAATGATATTTTAGCAGACATACTGTATAATATACAAAAAGAAGTAAAAATGGGGGAGGGGGTGGACGCGGAAGCCTCGCGAGATCTTTAGGGGTCATAAACCAATCAGAATCGTATCCGCTGTAACGCTCGTTCATGACGTCACTGGTTGCTGACCCTTCAGTCTTCTTCTTCCCACATGGGAATTGTAGTTATATTAAGGTTCGTTTATATAGTTGCTCTACGAATGAGTACAACATTTCCCACAATTCAGCGGAACTATGCAACAACAACAAAAAAATAACCCCGTGCCTTTGTTTTTTGTTGTTAACGGTTTAAGGCACAGCTCCTGACGAATAACTTTGATCAGCTTACTCATGACATTGCAGTTTAAACCAATCTCACGCTTGTCTTTTGAAAGCAAACAGCACTGAGCAGCTGAACTCGGGTGAGTTATTTGTCATCTGTAGGAAGAAGATTAAACAGTGGCGTAGCTCTCTGTACAAAGTGTGCGCGCGTGGTAGCACGCAGTTTTAAAAAAAAAAAAAGCACGCGAGGTCATAAATTGCAGCAGGAGAGCTATGTCTAACTTTTTTTTTTAAATTAGTACCCCTGAAAGTTGTATTTTTATTGCTGTCAACGTCACGACCGTGTTAAAATGTGCGGCTGTAAATCGGTCACCGCGTGCAATTTTACAATTGTGTAACTACTTACGTCACCATAGTAACAACACACACATATATATATACACACACGTTATTCAGCCCTTGTTGTTGTTTTATTTAAGAAGATTATGACATGGTTTCTATTTGTAGTCAACACTAACATAAAAAAATGACAATTATGATTGCGTGGAATGTTTGTGATTTTATGGCTGGTCAATATGACAATATAATACCGATTACAATTACAAGTAGGGCTGGGTGATATGACGAAATATCATATCACGATACTTGAGGACATTTCTAGGATACAGGATGCGTATCATAATATATCATTTAGCTAACAAACTGTCTGCAAAACAGTAATAATAATTTTTTTAAACTTTAAACTGAGTTTAGCGATACTTTTCTTTAATGCTTACAAAGACAAAGAGGAATAAGTGTTTAGAAAATTGTCAAATCAACAGCATCCATTCTGTATCATTTAATTTGTAATTATTAAAAAGGTTTTAAAAAATACATCACCATACCAATTCTATCTCAGAAAAGTGTAGCGCGTAATCATTTATTATCATTGATATTATATCGATATATCGCCTGTCACTAATTACTGAATATTTAAAGCTGCAGTACTGAACTTTTCGTCTCTGTCGCCATCGCTGTTTGAAACATAAAATTGCAAGTTACTTGCAGACATTTTTTTTTTCTTCTTTTACACGGTTTGTGCTTCGACACCGCTCCTCTGCACGGTTGAATCTGATGGTTTGAGGTATAGGTATGGGGTGTGTATTAACTCCGATACTTGACAATGGAGTTGGTAGCGGATACGGCTTTCTCTGAGTAGAGGTGAATTGCTCTCTCGTAACTAGCAGAAAATAAGTGCAATTTACCACACTGACTATAGCAAAACAAAAAAACAACCTAGGAAACTTGATACCTAGCTGAATCAAGCGAACAAGTGTGCTAATGTTACCTGTGCAACAGAAAAAAAAATCCATCTCTGCGTGAGTCTTCAATCCCTTCAGATCTCAGTGTTGTCACCACCTCTCCAAAGCCATCTCAATGATTATTCTCACTTTAGCACAGGCTCTGTCGCTTTCCCTTTTTGAATGCAGGCTCTCCGCAGTTCGATGTTTATTGGGTTTGACAGCAGGTGATTCTCTAGATGTCAACTATGATTGCCGTTTCGAACTATCCACGTTAAAAGTGGTCATCTAGATGACTAGTTTAAATTCTAAGCCACTGTTGTAAGAACTAGCTACAAACACTCCGCTATCCTCGGCACCCCCACACACGATTTAATAGCCGGGTCTTCTTCTTTCTGACGTCAAACTGACAATTCCTGCGAAATCTGACCCGACAGCTCAAATGATAAATCATAATTATAAGCATAACTTGTGAATTGGGGTAAGGAGACAGTTTTGAACACTTTTTTTAGTGCTCTTACTCAATAGTTCATTTTTGTTCATTTTTAACCTGATAAGTTTGCAGCTTTAAAATTGTTAAATGCTAACATTTTAACCATGTTAAAATGTCACCAGTCTATATTCTTCTTCTTTTGGTTCAGCTTGAATGCATTGGTAAAATCCACTATCGGTCGACCTCTAATTATGATATTTTTGTTATATCCCTCACCCCTGTGTGATCCCCCCCATAAGTCCATCAGTACACACAACCTGTAATACAACATTTTTCCAATTCCTGTTGTTAATTTAACCTGATTGTGTTGCATTACTAGGTATTTCAAAGCACTTTGAAAATTGCACTCAGTCTGAAAAGACTACAGCACAGTAAAGATCATTCTCTTTTGTTTACCACAACTGATTTAATGTAACACGGATTGCACGTGTTAAACCAGGCAAAACTCTCCAAGGTCCCTCAGGAACTCAGTTTGACACACCAGTCTATAAATATGCACCTTGGTTTCTTATTCTGCTCCACCTGTCATGTTGTATCTACTGGACATGAGATACACCATCTCCCATAACTGTTATGCAGCTTCAGCATGTGAATTCCTTCCTGTATTCTGGGATAGCTGATTACTGTTGTTATTGTGGTTTGTGGTCAGGTGGCCTGGGTATGGGAACTTGTCTTTACTTGCTTAAGGAGTGACACACCAGACCATGAAAACAAAAACTTCTGGACATAGGGGCATAGGAGATTCTTTCCTTGATTGGTACTGCTCCTGCTCAATGACAGACTGGATAAATTTCATTAACACAACCTTGTGCACTGCTGCACTGGATCCCATGTGTGCCCTTTTCAATTTATATATATTTTCCCTGATCCATCAGAAACGTTTTTTTCTGACCATGGAGAAAGCATGGAAGGTGGAGTTTCAGAACGTGGGAACCAGCTACTTCCCACAGAGCAGAGTGGAATGCCACTACAGCATCAGTTCTCAGCACAGCTGGGCTAGCAGTGACTGGATCGGCCTGTTTAAGGTGACAATTATTCTGTCATCACCTTTATTTTTGTTATACATTTGTTACATCACTAACAAGACCATATTTATAGATTATTGTTTGTTTTTTCCCAGGTTGGTTGGTCATCTGTGAGGAACTACCATACATTTGTGTGGGCTCTGGCTCCAACCAACTACAAGGAAGGGACTGATGTTAACTGCTGTGTCCACTTCCAAGGTAATGGTCACCTTTTTTTAAGATTCTGTAAGAAAATATTTTTTCATCCTGGGCCTCCTTATCAAGCTGGATACGACCGGATTTATTTAGAAATCATTAGCAAGAGCATTTACAAAAGAAATGATGTGTTCATGAAAATCCAGTTAATTTCGGGGAAAACATGATCATATAATTACTAGAACTCTTGAAATATGTGCCTCAATTGATAAGCTTCAAATCTTGTCATTGGCAATGAGTTACTGCAGTTTTATAAATCAATTATGCTGTTAAATTGCTTATTTATTTCAATCGTACACTCAAATTTAATGAAACTCAGTAGTTTCATATTAATAACTCTGAAGGAAATCATAGTAAGACAATTAAAGTTACCCATTCGGTTAGAAGGAAAGAAATGCCACAGGAAGATTTAACATATGCAACGATTAGGAGGAGGATTGCTGTTTAGTCGTTATTTTTGTTGTTTTCAGTCCTCGTGAGCTTTGCCTTTTATGGAGTTTGGGTGTGTCATTGAATGAAAATCAGCTGAAAGTGTTTGCTAATTTGAGTACAAAGAAAATCTTCCAAAACTTTTAGTAAAATAAATTTTTGTGTAAATAGTTTTCGTGGGACAAACTGAACTAAAAAAAATCCCTGCCAGATTCACAAAAGATTGCTAAAGGAGACCCATTGTTCTGATCTTGTTGATGAAGTGGGTTTAGACAATGTTTCAGTCAAGAAAATAGATTAGAGTGCAAAGAAAAGTCTTGATCAGATATGGTGTGTTTTAAAAGACTAATGCGCATGTGTGTTCGAGTGAGTGTATCAGCATGTCTTTGAGGTAGTATCTTAAACACCATAATGAACAGCCGAGAATGGATGTGTTGGAAAGTTGGCTTAAGTAATGAAGATGGGAGACACTGGCACAAAGAGATGAGTGAGTTGGTGCAGTAGAGGACACAGTGAACCTGCTGCACTAACTGACGTGGCTTGATGAGGTCATCAGTGAGGTCATCGGCAGCTGAGAACTGGGCTTATACAGAAAATCTAATCACTGTAGCACAGTCAAGATGATTGAGTACTACTGACATATACCCAAATGTAAAGATATTAATACAAAATTAATACAAGGCTAGTGTTTGTAGGTACTTAAATCATGACAGTGGTTCTCAAAATGGGTTCCAGTGATCTTCAGAGATCTGTAAACCATAACCAAGGGGTTCATTATTTTTAATTTAGTTCCAGCTTTGGAAATCACAACTTGCCATTATCATAAGTTTAATTATTATTGAGTTATTAGATTAATTATACTGTTTGATTGCTCCTTTCAGTTAAATGGATTGAATGCAAACCTCAAAAGTCAAAAACAAGTGGCTTGCAAATAATTGTAACTTGGACTTAATATGGATTAGTATTATGGATATATTTCAAACTAATAGATTTTGAGGGTAGGCAGAAATCTCGCATAAAAAAAGGTCATAGTCTGAGGCTTTAATGTGTATGGATAATATACATATAACGTACAACCCCAATTCCCCAAAAGTTGGAACAGTATTGAAAATGCAAAAAGACAAACAAAATGAGTAATTTGATCATTCAGTTCACCCTGTACTATATTGAAAACACATCTTTAACACGTTGTTTGATGTTTTACTTTTTGAATTTAATTTATTTTTGAATTTTATTAAGTGTTTGGGCACTGAAGACATCAGTTGGTTAAGTTTAGCATGCGGAATTTTCCCCATTATCAGCTTTGGGACCTGACGCTGATAACAGCTTGTATGGTCCTTTTCCTCTTTGGCCCGGAGAACACGACGGCTATTTTGTCCAAAAACGATTTGAAAACTCGTCGGACCACAAAACACAATTCCTCTGTGCTACTGTCCATCTCCGTTGAGACCGAGCGCAGACAAGTCGGCAGCGCTTCTGGACAGTGTTGATGTATGGCTTTTGCTTTGCATAGTAAAGCCTTAACTTGCATCTGTGGATGCAGCGGCGAATGGTGTTGACTGACAAAGGTTTACCAAAGTATTCCCGAGCCCTTGTCAGGATATACATTACACACTCATGACTGTTTTTAAGACGGTGACGTCTGAGGGATCGGAGATCACGCGCATTCAGAAGTGATTTTCAGCCTTGCCCATTACGCACCGACATTTCACTGGATACCTTGAATCTTTTAATTGTATTGTGCACTGTAAAAGGTGAAATGCCCAAAATCCTACCGATTGGTCTTTGGGGAATGTTGTTCTCAAAGTGTTGGATCTGCTGGCAGATTGGCGAGTCTCGACCCATCCTTGTTCTTGAAGGACTAGGCCTTTTTTGGAGGCTCCTTATACACTATGATTAGATGATCGCTTCACCTGTTTTACATCACCTTATTATTTCAACTTGTCACATTGCTATTAGTCCTAAATTGTCCCTGTCCCAACTTTTTTGGAATGTGTTGCATGCATCAATTTCAAAATAAAAGATTACCTTAAAAAAAACTATGCAATTGTTTAGGTAAAACATCAAATACCCTGTCTTTGTCAAAGTACATTTACAAATCACTCCTCTTTGTTTTTATTAGCAGTTTCCATATTGTCCCATCTTTTTCGGAATTGGGGTTGTACACATGTAATCATGTTATCTTTCCCACACTCCCACAGCTTGCTATTTGCCAGGCCCCAGTGCTGAGCAATACCAGTTTGTGTATGTGGATGGGAAGGGCGAAGTGTGCTCCCGCAGCTCTGCTTTCACTTTCTCTGCTCCAAAGCCACTGGAGGAGCTGATGACTCTGGAGCAAGCCCTGGAGGGAGGTGAAGGCAGCGAGGACATGCTAGTTGTCGTTCCCAAAGCCGAGCTTCTGCAGGTGCGAGGACACACTCACGAGTTCTAGCTTTAAATGCAACTATAAGCTACAGTGTTGCACAGCTTTGGGTTCACCATGTCTTGTTTTGGACATCACTGCAAAAGAAAAAAAAAAGCTGTTTTCAGTTGACCATGTCAGTTATGTTCTGATATTTTGGAAATAAATAATTTAAATCATAGCACTGACACTTTTCTGGCGGTTTGTGGTGGCGCAGTATGTTTTGTTTTTATTTTTCACCCATCTGTATGCGTCTGAATAAAGATAAATGATTTCTTACAAATTCTTGCCTTTCTTCAGAGCCGGCTGCAGGAGTGTCTGAAAGAGAGGGCTGAGTTATTACAGTCTCTAGAAGCAGCAGAAAGGAGCTGCAAACATGAGCGAGAGTGCTCACTTAGGACCAGAGAGGTGTGGGAGCAGAGGAGCAAGGAGCTGGAGGAGGAGCTCAGACACACCAGAGAACAAATGGAGGACATGAAGAAGAGGCAGGAGGTAGAAGACCAATAACTCTCCTCTAGTAAACTCTCCAAACGAAATCCTGTTTATTCTGACATTATGTTGGTCCCAATCTAATGATAGTATTATATATAGAATACCATATATAATACTATCAACCAGACCTGCTGAAATATAAATGAAGCAGTTGTTCAGTGTACTGGACAAACCGGAAGGGTCCTTCCTTAACTGTGCAAACAAAGTAATTCTATTCTGTAGCATCTGTCTGTCTGTCTGGTTAGTCTGTCTGTCTCTGGTCTGTTTGTCTGTATATTGTAATTTTATCATATTGTTTCACCACTAGTTTAACTAGACATTTAAAACTGTTTGTTATTTAGGAGTTGGCAGCTCTCAGTAAGGTTCTACAGGAGGAGAAACAGGCTCTGTTAGTAAAAGAAGCAGCCAGTGAGCAGAAGATCAGCCAGCTAGAGGACGACATCAGGGTGCTCACCCAAAAAGCCCTGGAGAGGGAGACGGATCTAGAGAGGTAAAAGCTCCTGTGTGTAGGTAAAAGGGCTGAATAAAAAGGCTGCAATAATTAAGTTGGGTTGGCACCAACTTGCCCTACTAACTGCACAGAAAATCAGCAAATTCATATCATAAGCTTTAAACTGTGATAGTCATTTTAATGCATTTACCCAAAGTAATGTTATGACCCATTAATGTGTCACCCAGCCATTTCTATAACAAGATTTCAGTTAGGATTAATTCACACCATACGGCCAAATCCCAAATGGGTTCCAATTCATTATAAGTGTTCCTATTCCTAAGTGTATGTGCTATATTGGTTCTAGCATAATGGCTTCCTATCACCTAGTTAAGAGCATTGTATGCAGAAGTACAACGGCGTTTGAGATAGAGCCACAGAAGCAAGTGATTGTAGAAAATTACATGTAATGTACAGTACATTGTCATTTCACTTTTACATTGTTATATTTAGTCAGAAGATTGGAGGAGAACATCAGGGCTGCCTACTTGATAGTGTAACCAGCATTGTGAATAATTTCATTTATTTATTTTTTTCACCTAGGATGAAAGAGCGAGCCAAAAAAGCTGCAGCCCAAAAGAAAGAAATAGAAAGTGAACAGACGAATCTAAAGGTACGTAAAAATTGCACAGATATTTTAACTTGCATCACGTACTAAAGTGTTTTCATGTTTGCACAACAAAAGCATATAAACAGTCGTCACCTCGCCAGCCTCTCTTTTTTCTCTCTCTCTTGAAATAAGTACGACAAAAAAAAATAAAACAGCTTGTCATGTTACAGAGAAACCACAAATCCCACATTCTGTCCTAACAACTTTCCCGTGTCGGGAGAGTTACTTAAAGTTACAGCTTTACCTCTGACTGACAATGGAGACTAATTCCAAAATGTTAAATAAACATTTCCGACTATCAACAATTACTCACGTTTCCAATCTGTTTGTGACACATACACCATACAGTTCACTTTTTTAGTTGTTACTATACAAACCCTAACATATTCAAAAGTGTCCATTAATAAACCTGTGAATTTTTTAACACCTTCTGACCAATCAGAATTCAACAGTATTGTGGTTTCATATAGTTATATAGTCACATAGTGAATGTTGAGAAGGTGTGTATGACTGGAGAGCACTAATGAATGCTGAAGTGTTTAGAGTTATGGTGAGTGAGTGTTTTCCATCGCTGTGTTGTTTGCAATGATCTTGTGGTCAGTGGTGTAGGATTTTAATGTTATTTGATTGTAGTTTTTACTGTATTGTAATACATGTAAATATAATTTGCCTGATGCATGCAAAACTCCTAGACAGGGGAAACCACAGGAGTGGTATCACTCAGTCATGGTCAATTGAGAAGGTAAACAAAATGTGTGTGGGGGTGTGTTGTGTTCTGTTAGCTGAAGCTGGAACAGACTGAGAAAGAGCTGCATAGCCTCTCGACGGAGTTCCAGAGTTTGAGAAGTTCTCTGGCCCAGAGAGACACGCACGCCCTGCAGCTCCGAGACACCATCACAACACTCACGCACAAACTCAACAACGCACACAGGAAGGAGGTGTGTGTCTCTCTCTCTCACACACACACACACACACACACACACATACTAATTATTACATGCAGAGGGGTGTCAGTGCAAACAAAACTCACTCACACCGACATATCTCATTTTATACTCTCCTACACCCACACAAACTAAACATTTCAAGCAGAGGAGATTTAACAGTCTGTAACTACCCTCCCACTTTACATGCTCACACAATCACTGTAGTATCACTTTCCCACACAAACTGGAGCAGTAGGACTGTAGTGTGAGATCTGCTGAACATAGTGTTGTGATGCAGGCAGCCAACGAAGCGGCTTTAGCCGAGTTACGTGGCGTTCAGGAGCGACTGAGTGGCAGTGAACGCTGTGTTGAGACTCTGCGGACTGATATCAGAGACATGGCAGCTCAGAGGGACAACGTCCAGGCTGACCTTCACCAGGCCAGACTACAGGCTGCACAGCTCACCCTGCAGCTTGCAGATGCCAACCTGGCACTGCGGGAGGCTCGTGCCAGCTGGGTGCAGGAGAGAGAGAGTCTGCAGTGTAGCACTGAGGTGACTGATGAGACAAAGCAAAAATGATAATGATTGAATAAAGCATGGGGGACAAACAGTGATAGACCAATCGGGTATGTAGACAAGGGGTGGAGGTTCAGACAATCAGATTTGCTCCTTAATTTCATGAACTTACATAAAATGTGACGTACAGTATAAAAATAAAATATTCTTATCATTTTTAGTTTGCATATCTACATGCGCAGAGATTTTTTTTTGTCCTCATGCACCATTCTGAATAATGTTGTTATTATTAATTAATTTAATTTCTTTAAGGAAAGAACTAAAGTAGGCTACTGAAATTAGAAATGACATGTCGGAAACAGTTTAATGCAAAAAGAGGTTATGCTGGAATTTATATATTCCCACTGACTAAATACGTTAAAAAATAAAATAATAAACACCAGTTATAAATGAATGAGAGACTCTGATGGCCTCACCAGCGGCACATTACTCAGAGAGCACATTTTTCCAAATTCAATTAGCCTTATAAATCACTATCGGCTACTGAGAGCCATCATTTTCCACCATTTTTTGGAGAAAAATGACCATTCGTTTTAAAATGATGTGATATTAATCAACAAGAGCTGGGAAGAATTTAGGAACTTTTTTTCAAGGACGTTTTAGAAATCATAATGCTAAACCTCTGATTTTCTGCTTTTAAGGCACAATCAAGTGCAAAAATGCTGAGATATGCATAGACTAAATAATAAAGGCTAGATGAAGGCTAGACTAGAGCTGGTGAGTACTTGCATTGATTTTCAGGGTGTGTCTGTGTTGTCTGTATAGATGATCAGGACGCATTTGGACAGGCTGAATGACGAGATCAAGCAGAAGGAAGAGCAGCTGCAGGAGGAGAGGATGGAAAGAAATAAAGCGGAGGTGGAGCTTGGGCGAGAGAAAGACTGCAACCGGGTGAGCGCAAGCTCAAACATTGCTCGTTTGGAGTTACAGAATGAAATTATAGGGCATAACTAATTTCTGACCTGGTTGTGTGTATGTGCATGTGCTTTGTGTATGCAGGTGCAGCTGAGTGAAACACGAAGGGAGCTGCAGGAACTGAAAGCCAGTCTCAGGGTGGCTCAGAAGGAAAAAGAGCAACTGCAGGCTGAGAAAAAGGCAATCTGCTGCTCTTATTTAACACGCAGGCTAATAAGCCCATGTAGCTAATGGGAGTTGCTTAACTATAAAACTTTTTTTTTTAAAGGAACCAAAACTGATTCAGGACATCACTATTTTATTAGTGCAGTTAAAGACAGTAACAAAAAAAGCTTTTAAACTGCACTACAATTACCAGCCATACACCAGCTAACAGATTTCCTGCACTGGTGATGACAAAACTAAATAAATCAGTGCAATCCATCCATTTTCCATACCGCTTATCCTACACTGGGCCGTGCGGAGCCTGGAGGCTATCCCAAAGAACTCCGGGCACAAGGTAGGGGACACCCCGGACAGGGTGCCAGCTAATCACAGGGAACAATCATACACACAGTCATGCACTACGGACAATTTGGAAATGTCAGCCTACAACGCATGTCTTTGGACTGGGGGAGGAAACCGGAGTACCCGGATTAAACCCAGAAGCACGAAGAGTACATGGATACTCCACGCGCACTTGGCGGAGGCGGGATTCAAACCCCCAACCCCAGAGGTGCGAGGCAACCGTGTTAACCACTAAGGAAAATAAGAAATCTGTGCATCATATGACACAATTTAAGGACAAACTCCTTTTTAAAATGCACTTGACAGACATATTTGGCTCATCTGAAATTGTTGGTTCTAAAACTGAGAGCGCGCAGAATGGAAACTCATGCCCGTCAACAGATCCCCTTCTTATAGCTCAGTGATCAGCTTTCCTTAGATGGATGATGCGCTGTCTACAGCAGTGTGTCAACTCTGATCTCGATAGCATAATTATATGAAGTGCAACTTCATGAATGTTTTTAGTGTGTTGGTATGTTGCTATAATAATAATGTCATTTTTATTTTGTCATATATGTTACTATTAGGGATCGCATTTCATCACAGTGCAGTTTTCAAATCACTGATGGATTAAAAAGGATCCAAACAAGACAATATTAATCCAAGCACTTGTTTGATTTCTGGCATAAAACGCACAGTGAAATAATGCAGTTGTTTATATACTGTTGTACACATCACTATGACCATTTCAGTCGTCTCTCAGATTCCTGATCGGGTTAGTACGTGTTTTGATATTGCCATGGAAAAAGCATCATTACAGTCTAAATGGATTAATGGAAGTGTTGACTGCTTTGTTGTGTAGTGTGTGTCCTTTTGACTTTGTGTGTGTGTGTGTGTGTGCTTGTTTGTGTATGTAGGAGGTGATTGAGTACATCCATCAGCTGGAGCAGAGGCTAGAGACCCTGAGTGGCTCTAAATGGAGCATGACAGCATTGTTGCAGAGCAGTGAGTGACTAACTGCTCATCTTATGCTACATATTGTCATGCAGCACAACACGGCAGGCTGTCATACAAGCCACTAACGAACTTTGTAATACAACCAATATGATAATCATCATGTGTGATTTTGTCACAAAAATTTGCAAAACCAAGCAGAGCAGAGGCTGTAAAATAGATCATCAGGTATATGGAAACTGCATCCCGTACAATAGTGATGTGTTTTAATGCACAGGTCAAGCAGACAGCTCCCTGTCAGAGTCAGAGGATGAGAATCCAGAAGCACTAAGGCCTCTGAGCCACTACAGCCTGTGTGAGCAACACCAGGCTGACCCTGACCTCCTGCTCATTCTGCCCACTACTCCTCCTCCGTCTCCGCGACTCCTCCACTCGTCTCAGGCCGTGGTGATCAGTCAGCCCGCTCCACTCTGCTCCCCACACCAGCCTAGTGATGACACACACCCACACGTGCACAGTTCCGAGTCGGTAAGTTGTACGGTTATGTTGTCAATTTATTTCTTGCAAATAGTATTTCTTTTAAAAGGTGCAGTTTGTAATATTTTGAAGAATAATCAGAGCAATAATCATATAATTCCATATACACCATTACCATGCTTACTACTTTCTTTGTTTCAGCCTTTTGTGTATTTTTTATTTTTTTTTCTGGCACCGAAATAAGCTCCACCCCTTTACAACAGAGCTGCATAGGTCTGCTCTCTTTACTTAGGAAAAGTGGGGAAAGAATAAGAGTTTTCTTAAATGTCTCGAGATGAAAAAGATTCGCTAGCCAGATCTGAATAATATCTTTTACGTGCAATGCAAAGACCCGACATCTCATGGCTGTAACGTTGGCTAACGATCCACCAGAAATAAAACATTATATTTTTAAATATTATTATTATATTATTATTATTTAAACTGTGCATGTTCATTTGTGTTACAGGAAGAGGAGTATGAATTGTTTCAATCAGGTGGGAATAGCTCTGGAGAAGAGCTGGCTCTCCTCCTGCCTAACCACAGAAACACTATTCTCAGGTACACAATATACACACAGAGATCATAAAATCTCGATCATAATGTCATGGTGTGATTTGCTATCACTTGTTCTTATGGGCATTTCTATCGAAGTCATGTTTGGCACACAGGCTACCATGTCACTGACAAGTGCACACTGGCCTCATGTCCTTTTTCATATCCCTTTCTCAGAAGCAGTGATTGTGTCCCACACACACACGCGCACACTCCAAACATAAGATTTATGGTGACAAGGCAAATATGGTGTGGAGATGGAAGTTTTGAATACCTCCTCATAAAATTAGTGAGGGAGAGAAGTGAGAGAGACAGACGGCTATAGCTAGGGAGAAGAAAATAGTGTGAGTGAGAGGAGGAGGCAGAGTGTGAATAGTGGATGTGGGAGCAGTATGATAGGAGGACAAGAGGACAGATAAGTTGACAGCAAGCTGTAGCAATGATTTACTGAAAGGGTAGTCAGCGCGCACTGGCCAATTTTCAGCATCATTAAAACTGTCTCTCCCTCACTTCACTCACTCGCTCAATCACTCGTCCTGTCCTCTCTCCTCTCCTCTTCTGTCCCCTCCTTACCCCTAGTGTTCTCCTCTCTGCTCTTCTCAGTTTAGTTCAGAAGTACACTATCGCTAACTCTTCTTTCTGCTGGTTCACTTTAGTGAGGTGGAAGAGAGCCCCCTGTGGTGAGGAGTGGAACTACGAGAGCAGCCTGTTACAGGTCTTTGCACAGTAACACGTACTGACATATGCAATTTGCTTTACATTTTTTAATGCACTTTCTGTATGCACAAGCTACTAGACTACTCAGTGTTTCACACATTCACCTGTTCAAATACTTAACACTATGGATGCTTCAATACAGATACTGTTATCTGTATCTCTTTTACTTGTACTCATAAGAAATGCTCCAGTGGCAGCATCCGTTACAGCGTGATCGTATGAGAGATAAGCCTGGTATACATTGCCACTTTAATTAAACCGATGACATGAAACAAGAACAATATGGAGTTGGGATCTGTGTTCTGTGAAAATATCAAAAGGAGGAATACCTGTATGGTGATTAAATAGTATCTTTAATAGTGTACAGGGGTGGCCAACTGATCGTCCAGAACAGTATCAGCAACAGTGAAGAATTGGTGAGTGTGGAGCAGTGACCCAGGCATGCAAAGAAACTTGTTGCAATGCTGAAGGCGCATAGTTGACTTTACAGTCATCCGCCATGTTTTCAGGTTGAATTCAGCAAAGCAAACCATCACAAAACTCCTCCTCCCTTGCACACAGAGTTGTGGGCAATATAAAAAAAATAAATAAATGAAAGTGTCCACGGATCCACACTTCGAAAATCTACCAGAAATCGGAGACCAGTATAATAGTAGGTATCTGTGGGTGTTTGTGAGTGAAATTTATATCACTGTATAGTACTATATATTTGATAGTTTTATAGGCTTAAATTAAATGAATTCAATTAAATAAAAACCTCAATATAAAAAAATTAAATGAGGCTTTATGTTAGCACTTCTGTCACTGAAACAACTCAATACAGCCTTGTTGTGTCATGTGGTTGCAGTGAGAAACAGGCTGAGGGCACTGTGAGATACGGTATTGTGATTGACCCGCAGAGGAGAGGAGAAGAAGTGAAGCACACACGTTTCTCTGAGGAATTCTTTATTTCTTTTACAAGTGTAGTATATCACAATCCAATAAAACTTGGAAAGAAACACCAGTAGGACGGTAACCTAAATAATATGTTAAAAAGCTAAATATTAAATAAAATAAAAAACGCGGTCGGGTGTCATGCCTGGAGATGGATCCTGAGATTTGTAGTCTAGTGTTTGCCTGTTTAAATCTTATTTATTTCCCACAAAGCCGACATATGGCTTCATCCAATTTTATTGGTTCAGCTCGTTCGTTGGACACAAATCCAAAATTTTCCCAAATCGCTGCTGTTTGGTTTCCCAACCAGCTCTATCACAGCAGCAGAACCCATAGAGAAATAGCAGCATTTTCCTGACTGGATTTTGCCGCATTCAAACAAACCCGCACCAAACTAACAGACACCACCATATAAGTTTTGATTATGGTTATGTAATTTCTGTATTAATATAAAATCTCCCACTATGTGGTAGGCTATAAATACAAATTAATATAGCAACTGTTATTATTATTATTATTATTATTATTATTATTATTATTATTATTACACTGGTATACAAAACATACTTTTTACTTATCATAGCGCCCACTCAAGCAGAAACATTAACATGGCGTGTGATGCGACACCACCACGGTGGCAAACTACCACCGAATTGGTGCGTTTGTCATGGCCACCGTCACAGAAACGCTCACTGATAATGCTCTGCACACTCATTTCAGCCACCCTCATGCTCTCTATTAATCTATTAACTGTTTGAACACGATATCTTAAACTTGAAACTCAGCACGAGTTGTTCATTGCTAGCAGCAATCAGTATAAACAGAGCTAAATAAAATCTTCTGTAATGCCCCTGATTGATGAGTATGTTACTCGCTTCCATATCAGTATCAACATATATCAAACAACATGTACTCATACTCAGTCTGAAAAAATATGTATAATGATATTGATGCATCCTTGCTTAGCACATATCAAAAGGAAGTTGTATAATACAAAATGGATTGGTATGTTACAAAGAAGGTGTGTCTTTGTGTATTTTCGGTGTGTAAGGCTAGTTTTGAAATATGATGAATAGCTTTTTACTCCAAAAAGGCTATAATTAAGCTTATATCAGTTTTTCTTTTTATAAGAGATAGGACTTGCAATATTACAATAATGTAGTATGTAAAACAAATTTGAATCCATGTTTGAGAAGATAGGATTTTGTTTGAACTTTAATGCTATTATGTCAAATATTTCTGAAATGTTGGTAAAAAAAAAATAAATTAATGATAATAATTTTAAAAAAAGGTTAACAGCAGCCCATTGAGGATATTATGAATTATGGGTCAGAAAGGAAATGACATGTGAATGTGTAATAAAGAAAGAGACTGAATTGATGGCAATTGGCAATGGAGTTAAACAGGAAATGACCATGGAAGTGTTTTTACAGGCTTGAGCAGTCCTGATTGCAATAATCCTAACAATAATAGTTATAATTAACTTACTTTCATTAATGCGAATACTTTATGATCTGTTTCTGCAACAAATTATAATATCAAAGTTTTCTACCATTTAAAGTTTTGTTTTGCTTATTTAACCAGGTGATGTTTTGTCTTTTCTTAAAGGCATGGGTTCTCAAATTTTTGCAGCCATTGACCTGTTTAATGTAAAAAATAAATAAATAAAAATAAAATAATAATAATAACCCCTCCCCAAAAAAACACTCAGTACCGATTTGTTTTATGAACATAATCCAACTGTTCAAATATTAAGCTCTTTGCTTAATTATGTGCAATAATAATCTTGCTGTTTATTAAAAGCCATAGAGTTTTTTATTCCTGGACTTCCTACCAACAGAACACATTAGGCCCAAGGAGGCATTGTTTAAAGGCCTATTTGTTTTTGAGTTATTATTTTGAGGTTTGGATTGAACCAGTGAAATGCAAGTGACCAGTCAAGTAGACTAGTAAGTATAACAAGCATTAATATAACAGTTTTGATAATGGTGAGGTTTTCCACTATTGTAACAGGGGGGAAAAAAAAAAAAAAGGTTGTCCTTGGCTATATACCCCAATTTGAGAGCCACTGCTTTAAGGTTTGAATCATTTTTATCTATAAATTTTTATACAGGATGATACAGATTCAGTCCGTGTACTGTAAGATGTTCGGTTCTATCCTGTACTGTTCTACTGTTTTTCCTGTTGCATTGAAACTGTGCTAGTGGAATCATTTGTAGCCTGTTTAATGTTTAATATACAACACAGGTTTGTACATAAGCTCATTGATGTGGGTGGTGTCGTATTGTCACTACATAAATTTAACCAAGGCATCAGTGAACTTTTTGAAATTGTATGAAATGGTCAGCGTGATGACTAACAAGGCTCAACGTTTTAATTGTACTAGATACTTTTCACCTCTTGGTGGTTTGTAGCTTTTACTGTTGTAAACTAATTAGCATCCATCTGCTGTGCCATGCCGGTTTGTGTTTAAAGTACTACGAGATCCTCACTGTTTCCAGCCCTGTAAAAATCCTGAGCTTTAATTCTATATAGACTTGTATCCAGATCCGTTCGGAAGAACTCTTTCAGTTTGTATTCATAGCAATAAGCCATCTTTTCTGTTTTCTTTGCTTTTTCTTTATTATTTTTTTATATATTCACTTATCCAATATGTATTTTCCAGACTGTGCTGTACTGTATGGGTTTGGGTGGGTTTCAACAATAAAGTATTGATAATCTTTAAAAAAAAAAAAAAAATCGACCTGATTTTTTTCTTTCATTTTATTTTTTTTACACATTTTTTGGTTTTGAGGTCATGGGGAGAGAGAGCAGTACAGGTAGAGACATCAGTTTAGTACACGTTCAAGTATAAGCTTTCGATTATATTTCTGGACATAAACATACTGTACATGCACATACAGTAGGACCTGACTTTTTTAACATTATAATAGTAAACACAATACAGGGTTCCCCAAAAGACTCCATACGAAGGGGAAATTAACATTGGCTTCCAAAATTGTTCATACTTTAACAGGAAACATGTTGTGGTCCAACCGAGAACATCCACTGACGAAGGCGCACCCGGCGTGGTGCTGGTATACGTAGTCCCCCATGTATGGAGACTTTTGAGACACCCTGTAGATGTGTCAATATGCTGTTAATTAACTTCCTGTTTGGTTCCACCAATGCTAGAGTATGCATGACCTGCATAAGTGCACTTATAATATGTCCTAAACAGTGTAATTCCAGTGCACCACGCGCTACTGATTTATCCTAGGAGCAAAATAATCTTTTCCCTTTTAATCGCTGACCTTCATCCCTCTTTTTCTCACTGCCTTTTTTTAGCGCCTCTCTTATTCTTTCTTCTTCTGTATTCTCTGTGTTCTCCTTGTGCAGGGGGTCTAATTATAAAATCAATGGAGCCGGGCTGCCTGCTTTATGGCCTCCTCTAAAACCTTAACAGGGAAATCACTGTAGGATTGATGACTCCCTCACTCTTTATCTCTTTTAATTAGAAATGTAAAAGACATGAAGAGCCAGAGGCCAGAGTAGTGCACCCAGGTTTTTACGACTTTTCACCCCTCCCTTCCTTTCCACTGGGGTCTGATCTGTCTTGTCTTCCTCCAAAGGCCCATGTACTCCTCCAGTGCCATATTTGATATGCCTCCATTTTGTGTATGCCTTGGCGTTTTTTCCACACCTCAGTCTCTCGATGCTTTCTGCCTTCACCTGTTTATTCATGTCTCACATGGTATGTAAATGCTAATGTGAAGTGATTTAGACTCCTTCGACTGCTATCATTCATTCATACATAATTGATTATTTTTTCTTTTCAGGTCTGTGAATTTAATCCTGCATTCCTAATGCTTCTTCCCACTTTTCCTGGGTAGATTGCTACAAAGTAGTCAATGTTGCAATAAATTATCCTTCTGTGGCTCTACAGAGCACTTGAACACCTCTTGTGCCTGCTCAGAAAGCTACAGAATATTTATGGGGGGAAAAATTAACCTAGTCTTATCTTCAATGTTCAAGGCACAAGAGCATCCCAATTATTTTTATAGCTCTCATTAGCAAAGATTAGACTGTTAGCACCAGTGAGCCTGCCATGGACCTCCACATTTTGTTCTGTAGTTTATAAAAAATAAAAAAATAAAAAAAAAAGACTTCCATTCACTGGCCATTTGAACAGGAATACATCGCCTGGTCTTTTACCAGCCTTGACCTGACCAGTTTTGGTAAACTTGATTCCTGTTCTTGGCTGACAGGAATGGAATCTGAAGTGGTTTTCACTGTTGTAGCCCATTTGCTTCAAGGTCTGAAGTCTTGTGCATTCTGAGATGCTGTTCTACTCACTATGGTTGTGAAAAGTGGTTATTTGGGTTATCGTAGCCTTCCTGAGCTCGAACCAGTCTGGCCATTCTCCTCTGACCTCTGTCATCAACAAGCCATTTCCACCAACAGAATGTGTTTTGGAGTTTGTTTTATCCAAAACATTCTGTGTATATTCTCGAAATTCCAGGAAATCAGCAGTTTTTGAAATAATCACACCAGACTGTCTAACAGCATAAACCATGCCATGGTGAGGTGACATTTTCTTTCCACATTCTGATCTTTGATGTGAACATTAACTGAAGCTCTTGACCTGTATCTGCATGGTTATATGCATAGCACTGCTGCCACATGATTGGCTGATTGGATAATTGCATGAAACACATAATAGAGTGGCTATATCTGTGTCATTCATAACTAAATGTTGGATCCCTAAACATAGCATTGTTGCTTGTGTTTGAGTTCAGTAGCTTTATTATGTTACAGATGGCAATAAAGAGGGGTCGAGACCACACTAATCACATTTAAAGACGATGTTGCATTTGCAGAATATCAGTTTCATGAATGAATGGCTACATAGACGTAGTTCATGGTTATAATACCATGGAATGTTGATTTAACTCACGATTATTTAGATATGATCATTAACTCTGTATAAATTGCATAGAAGTTGCAGACCTCACAAAGACTATGCTCTGCAAGACTTAAAAACGTACACTGTCTTTTTAAATTCAGCAAAGATCCCGCGCCCTTCCCGTGTTCCCATAGCAACATCTTATTGGGTTGAATATATGAGGCCATTTAGAGCCTCCTTGTAAAAGAGCGTATAATGTATGGACCTTGTTTTAATTTGAGCCCTGGTTTATTGATTTCTGTTTAATGAAGTTTCATTATAGCAATCATTTAATTAATAGTGCCATATCCCTGTTTATCACCGGCTTTAATCTCTGAATAAAAATAACTGTATATTCTTGGTGTCACCAGGAGTCTTATGCACAGACTTACAGCAAACTGTGTGTTCATACTGGATGAAAAGAGAAAAGGGTTGAATCAGACTGGAGTCACGGGGATAAGTGTGTACACTAATGAGTCTAGCACATTCACAGCATTGCACCTTATGTCTTAGCTTCTTTTAGGAACTATATGAAAGTCTCTATAAATGGGTCTTGCCTTTGATAGATAAGCCTGCCTTCATAGCCACAACTTTTGTTTCCATAGCCTCCAGACAAGTATGAATAAAAAATCAAGTCATGCAGCCATATGGTTGTAATAAAAAATAAATAAATAAAATATTTAAGAATATACAAAGTCATAGCCTATATTTTGGTCTTTTCACTGAGGCACTTTTATGCAAAATGGAAATGATTATGCATCTGTATGAGCCTGGCTTGTTGCTGATTATGAAGATGACCTACAGTATATCTACTACAGTGCCCTTTATTGTCTGCACCCCCACTGAGGATTAATAAGAGTGACAGAATGAGCCATTGGCTTTGCTTCCTTCTGCATGCATGCATAATGAAGCTTGATGTTTTTGTTCCCTAGAATTAGCGCACACTGTGTGAGCAGCTCTCTAAGCTGTAGAACTCGATCGCCCCCAAGTGGCTGGATTTATTCTTAGACTTGTTTATCTTTTAGCCTAGGCTTTCCCCCCTTTCTTTCTTTGTTTCTTTCTTTCTTTCTTTCTTTTTTTTATATATATTTTTTTACTATTATGCAATAATACTATAAATACACCTTCTGATTCATATAGGATTTACTGCCCCCCCCACCCACCTCGCCCCAGAAATTATGTTCTTTTTGCCTTTGTTTAATCCCTATGGACAATTGATCTGGACAGCAGAATCTGTCACCATCTTCAAAAAACAGCCAAAGACCCACCTCTTCCGTGAACACTTAACTACTTAACCAACCCCACACCATCCTTAAAAGAAAAGAAAAAAAAATTACTCTGGCTTTTACACCTCTACTCTATGCAATTTGCTTTTCTAGAACTCAATTAAAAGATCTTGTACGGTTGCACTACTTGTATTGTTCTCCGCTTGATCTATTGCTTGGCTTGTATTTCCTTATTTGTAAGACGCTTTGGATAAAAGCGTCTGCTAAATGAATAAATGTACATGTAAATGATACTTGAATAGTAAGGGAAATTTTTATGCTTAATGCTAACACTAATTGAAAAGTTGGTTATGCATCAATGGAATTGATTGCATGGCCATATTGTTTTCAGATAATCAGTTTACCACTGTACATATTGACCTGTTTGATGTAGGATTGTTTGACATCCATAAGCACACAAGCCCAACTGTGTTCCTGACATGAGTACACACTAGTTTGGAGATTTCCTTGCTCTTCCTTGCTACACTTGATTCAGTGTCCTGGGTGATTATATGTTTGGGGTGCCATTTGTATCCCACTGATATTATATTTAAGTTATATATTTTTTTTATGAAAAGTAAAGGTCAAACACATTTTAAACACAGGTAAAGATAAAATAAAAATAAAAAAACTTGAAATAACATCATAAATCTCAATAGAATTACACTCTACCTTGAAATATAATCATAAAAAATAATTACAAATATTATTGGTGTATAAATATGAATCAATTTTACCATCTCATTCTAGAAATGTCTTTTTCTCCAAGTCATTTATTATAGGTTATGAAAAATAAACATTTTAGTCATTGTTCACTCAACCATGTAACTTGAACACATTCACTTGAATATTTTCCATGTTCAAGTCACATGTTCAACAGGAAGTTGTAGCAGCTGAAGATCACGCGGAGATTTATTATATCATTTATACTGACTAATGAGGTTGTTTAAAAAGTATAACTGTTAAGCAAATTATAGATCGAAAGTAACTTATTAAAGTAAATGTAAATAGTTTAGTTTTTTATGTGTTTGTTGTTGTGTGTTGTTTTTTTAAAAAAGGACATTAAGTCCTTATTGTCCATTATTATCCTTGTGCCATTAGCATGGATACTAGTGCACCAGATTTGTGTATTTGCTAATACTCTGGGGGTGTTGTTTTTTTTTTTTTTTTTTTTTTTTTTTTTTTTTTTTAAACTCAACCCTGTTACTTATTTAAGATTAAAATGCAGCCTCTCAGCATGTTTTCTTAGACTCCACGTTGGAAAAAGAAATTAAGCTTTAATTTTAAGAGGTACAATAACTAAATGGCATCTGAGTCATGGAATTACCCAAGTTTAGTAGGGAAACCACAAAACTGTGCTGGACCATGGCTCAGCATGACCAACAATGAAGTTCCAAATATAGTTAATACAGATATAAAAATGTACTTAGCGTAACTCTTTTTTTTTTGCCTTAAGTTTCTGAATCCAGTCCCTATTTTTATTCTGTTCCAGATCCTTCCTCAGCTGAGCAAAGTCATCAAAATTCATAAATTATAGTCCTTTATATTAACTGGTGGGCTAGAACAAAAAATGTGAAACGGTGGCGGTTTCTTAAAAAGCGTTCACTGATCCACAAATGATCCACGCTTAAAAAAACTGTGATTCTAGAAAGCAGTGATGCACTAATCTCATCTTTACACAGCTCTGAGTATCGGCCAATACCTGATATCCTCAAAATACTCAAACCTGTTTGTTATACTTCTTGATCTATTCTTCTTCTAGAAACTCTTAACGTTTCACTGAAATGGAATTATTTACGATGTAAAAAAAAATGTAACAATGAATTAGAAAAGTGTATAAAAAAACAAAATACAGCCTTGCAATCAGTCATTTATTGCCTCTGAATGTTTATATGGCTTTTCTTTATATAACAGAGCTGCTTGAACATGAACAGGTCATTTGAGAATGCCTCAGCCAAATTGAGGACATGAAAATGAGCAAAAACAGACAACATCATGTCAACATTCAGTTTGCAACATAGCAACGTCTTACCGGAGGTGCTACACTCCACAAGGTGCCAGGAGAGATGTGTGTGCGCGCATGTGTTTCTGAACAAACAGGACAGACATGAGTGTGCACAATAGACAGGTGATGGTGCTTTTGTGTGTGTGGGTGTGTGTAATGAAGAGTGGGTGTACGTTCACATTCTTAATGTTTTCGCACCACACTAATGACATTCATCATTCCAAATCTATGCTCAACAGACCTCACAATCCCAGAGACAAACACACACAACTGGTTCCTGTATTGCATAACTGTAAAAGTGGCACATTACACATGGTCACCTAATTTGCATGCTGTTTGTTTGTTTGTTTGTTGTTTTTTGGCAGTATATTACAAAAAACAAAATGACGACCATTTCTATAATAAAAGAGAGCATATAAAAGTTTTACAATGGCTTTACTAAGGTCTGTAGATGTCACCACTTCCAAGTAGGACATCTAATCTGAGCAAACATATTCAATACTACACACACATAAATATTGCTGTTTTTGCAGCATGCCTGCAGGCAGCTAGCGTTTGGTCCTCACCGAAATGCCCTGAGTCGGAGTTTCCGTTTTATTTTTTATATATAGAAAGAGTTCTGTCGGCATGCTGGATGTGCATTCGATGTGTGGGGATAACGCGGTTATATAAGATGTGGGTATTTTCGTGTGTGTATGAAAATCTTAGTGAAGCATTCTTCTGGAATCCATGTCTCAAAAGAACATTAAGGAGGTGATCATTCTGAACGTTTATCATATAAAGCCTGTCTTACGTATGAACCGAGTGTACTCTTTAGAGTTTGTCACCGAAAGCTGACATTATTAACTGCATGCTTTGGCACAAAAAACACCATTCGGTTGGCAGGAAGGTACTGCAGCTTAAGCAACCAGAACTCGTATCAGTAATCCCAGTTGTTAAATCGCCGATCAACTAGCAGGAGTCAAGGAAGAGACGACCTAGCGAACTGATTAGCGTCGACGTCTACAATGAGCCAAGTGCTTGAGAACCCAGCCGGAGGTCTGGGTAGAGACTCAGTAGATGTCTGCCAGTTATAAGTATTCGATCATCTCCATCTCTCCTTAGGAAAGCTATCCAAATAATGTATAACTGAAGAAATAGTATACAAAGACAAAAATATAAAAGGTATATAGATATGTATGGGCATATTCATAAAAAGTAAAAGAGGCTGAAAAAAGTCAAAACGGTATTCAAATGCATCCAAAAAAAGTTATTAACTGATTTTCTTTTGTTTGTTTGTTTTTCACCTTGCAGTTTTTTGTTTTTTTTGTTGAACCCGTTGACTGTTTTATGTTGTGTCTTTCTGTATGGCTGCTCCTTTATCTTTAATACAAACATGATAGTATAAAAAAAAAAGTAACTGCTTTGTCTGTACAGTCGTTTGTTTTGTCTTGCGTCTTCCCTCTTTGCAGAGTTCCTGAGAAGAGCCATCCATCTCAAGTCTTCACACACATCGTGCATGTGTGTCTCATTGCTGACCATGAGGCCTGAGTTAGGGTTGGCTGTACGGATATAAGGCTCTGTGTTTACCCCTACAGGGGCAGATTGCTGTGAGAGCAGGGTAACTGAAGGGAAAGTGGGGGTCAAAATGTTTGTATGAGGTGTGGGTGTGTGTTTACAGAGAAGAAGCCTGCTCATTGGGCCCTTCCACCATGGCTCTTTCTGGACATGTCCACATTAGGTTCCTGACCAGGCCAGGCCTCTCCGTCACTGTCCGTTCCCCTGTCCTCCTCGGCATCTTCGTCTTCGTCATCTTCTTCCTCCGGTGATGGCTCACTTCCATTCTCAGTGGCCCAGCTCTCTTCCTCATCCTCACGCTCTGTCTTCATGGTAAACGGGGGAACTGTTGGAGGAGGAGGGGGAGGAGGAGGAGGAGGAGGAGCTGGTTCAGCTTTGCTCTCGCTGCACTCCGGCTGCTCTTCAAACGCCTCCGGATTCTCCAACATTTCCCGGATCAGAGGTGGCATTGGGCCCGGGATCTCCATCTTCAATGTGACCGCCCTTTCTGCTCCTGTAACAAACCACGGAAAATGGTATAAATCAGAAGGTATTATCTTTTGTGTTAATACAAAAAAATTCTCTCTACTCAGATTTATTCTGCGATTTTATTCATCAATAGTTTCTGCCCTTATTCCTTTTTATAGAAAATCATATCAGCATGGAGTATCTCAAGTGATCTGAAAACATTCTGCAAGTGGACTGACCTTTGGTGCTGATGCCACGCAGGTCTGTGATCTTCATCAGCATCCGGGGGAACATGTGGGGTTTGTTGGGCCGGCGGCGGCGGGCGTAGATTTTCAGTGCCTCCAGCAAGGGCTCCTGTAGACGATCTACACGCTGGGGCTCTTCTAGGTCCATACGGTCTGGGTAGAGACAGGAAGAAAACTTGGCCTAAGTGTGTTCCTTTCTACTCATACACCAGCACCAAACATGCTTTTGGTGTCTTTCAGTTGAACTCTGCATTTTTAATGCTAAAGGAATGACTTTGTTTTGTTATTTGCACAAGACATTCCTAAGTTATCCTCAAATGCTGATGACTAAGAGATGTTTTAACATTTGGTGAATAACTCCATCCAACAGATTGTCTATTAGTTCTCAGAATTTGAATGACTATTATTAGAAAATCAAGGCGACTGGACTTCTTTTTTTGCCATTCATCTAAAGGACTTTGTCACTGCTCAACGATTTGACGAGTACGGAAACATCGTCAAGATTACATCAGTTGTCTTGACTTACTACTACTAATAGAAAACCCACCACCAGATGGCAGCAGTGGTACTATATAAGTGCAGAATGCAGTACCTCCACAGATCAGACAGATGGCACTGAGGAGTCCTGTTTCGGTGTCGTCCATCTCCAGCGGTAAAAGTTGGCCAGCAAAGGCAAAGACCAGATCAGTTAGTGGACCGAAGCCTGCATTGTGCATCTGAGTGCGGTTTAGAGTGAGTCCATCTGAGAAAGTCATTGTATCCTGCTCCGGTGTGTAGCGTGTGCAGATCCGCAGCATCTACCGTAGCAAAAAAAGTGTGGACAAAAAAAAGTGTTAATTTTATGGCCTCATCAATGTACGTATGCAGTGTCTTTAGTTAACAGTTTCGTTACCAGAATGTCCAGGCAGGCTGATTTGAGCAGGGTGATCTGGTCAGCAATGGTGAGGGATGTGAAGCCAGGGAGGCGCTTGGCAAACTCCACGATCTTGATAATGCACTTGGTGGAAAGTTCACTGAACTTATCCCACAATCCAAGGTCCAACTGAACGCGGTGATCTGAGCTGGAGTTCTGAGAGCAGATGCGACAAGGAGAACCGGAGTAAGACAAATAAATTAGCAAAAGAGACATCACATAAGTGCAAAATAAGAACTGCAAAAATTAGGTTTTAATGCACATAAATTGTGTCATGCTGCAGTAGATTGAGCGGTATGGAACAAAATATATAATACTGGTATACAATACCAGAGTACATTTTCATGATCACATGACACATATGATAATATTTAGTCATGTAACAATTACAGTTTTAAAGATTTTGCTAAATCAACAAAGATTAAAAAAAACAAGGAAGACCAAACCATTAGTAAAATATACCCAATATGGCCATATCCAGTATACTCTCAAAAACCATTTAAAAAAATAATAATAATTTCAATATTGACCATCATTTGTATATTTCTATGTTGGTGTGTATAGGATTATTTGCTGTGTGGTTCAACTCACTGTGGTGTATTTTCCCAGCTGGCACAATGAAGGGCAGGTCTCTTGGTGTGCTTTGCTCACTTTGTTCACCAATTCCTCCAGTTCACCACTCAGCTCGTAGCTCTCAACCGGCAAAATTTCCTCCTTCACGTCCTTCTTCTTCTTGTTTCGGTCATTCCGCACAGCTGAGGGTTACAAGAGGAGACGAGTCAATACCTCAGCCATGAATCAGGCCCATCGAACTATAGCCAAAATATGATCTTGGCAGGTGGAAGTGCTTTTTGGCAAATCGCTGACACTTTGGACATTTGTCTGGCACACAGCAATCATCCCTAGGAACTCTAGGACCAGTTCACCAAAATCTGTGACTCATAAATCAACAGCATTGGGGAAACTAACCTGAGAACAACTTGTTGTAATGTGTGTGACCTGGAGGAGCACATCTGAGTTGCCAAGCCTAGCCTTCTCAATAACCCTCTCGCTCACCCTCACCCTCCCTCCCACCTTCCCTCCTCCCATTCTTTCCTTCCTCTCAGGATATCCAGTAATAGCAAAGGCACAATGTGATCCCGGTTTCTACATACATCCCACACATATAAAGACACACATACATGTCCCTGTGGACACATAGAGTGGCCAATGTGCCACTCTCCTGGTGAGATCACTGCTATGACTCTGGCAAGTGAACAAACACAAAGCCAGCTTGCAGTCTTTGAACTTGGTGCTATTGTCTCTGGCATGGCACAAATCTGTTAGTGCCAGGTCATAAAGGCGCCTTTAGGAAAGGCTACTTAAAAAACGAGCAAACGCTGACGGATTTATGTAGATGGGGTAAAGACTCATTTATAAGGTGATAACGATTTGCATATTAATACTCATTGACTTGACATTTTCACACAGTTTAATAATTATGACAGTAATCTGAGGTTGATGTGCCACTTTGTGGCTTCTATCTTTTTTCTTTTGTCAAAACCTGCAGACTACTGCTTTTATATCTGTTCAGATCTGTGTTCTAGTCTTCATGGCTCTGTACGCGAATGTGTAAGTGTCAGCATGTCTGTGTGTGGGCATGGCGCCAAGAATGCCTACATGCCAAACAGCAGCCTCACCTTCCTTGGACATGCCGACCTCAAAGCACTTCTGCAGGCGGCAGTACTGGCAGCGGTTGCGTGTGATCTTGTTGATCTGGCAGTTCTTGTCACGGTGGCAGGTGTACACCATGTTCTTCTGGATGCTGCGGCGAAAGAAGCCCTGCAGCCAGGCAAGAGTGTGCGCATGTTAGCCACTACCACCCATCGTGTACGCTTGCTCTTACCTGTTCTCTTTTTCTCTTTTCAATAGACTCTTTATCTTCGTGTCTGAACTTGCTGAACAGAAACATTCTCTCCACAGTCCCCTATACCCATAGGACTATGGTTAGTCTTTGTCCAAAATATATACTTGGGGTGTTTTTTCTTGTTTCTGATACTTTGTGACCTCTCAGATACAAATATTTCTAGTTCCAGACTGCATTATAGTCTTTCACATCCAGGAACACTGCATCAAAAGAAAGCGTGCTTTAACACATTCTTCTCACCTTGCAGCCCTCACAGGAGCTGACGCCGTAGTGGTAGCCCGACGACTTATCCTGGCACACGAAGCATGGCTTGTAGACACGAGGTGGCGGGGGTGGAGAGGGTGAACTGGGTACCATCTCCTCTGAACTGGTGCTCTGAGTCTCCACAGCTGAATAGAGAATAATGCAAAAGATATACATTACATTCTGGTACAGTGTGTAATCCTCTTAAAATATAGACAAAGAATAGGAAGGATTAATATATGCATGTCAAGAATTGCATATCTTTAGAGGCAGATTAAGTAGAATGGCCAGACGAGCTCTGTGTTTCTTTATTTCCCTGCAGTTTAACAGAAGATGCTAACTTAGCTAAGCGGTGGTTCGTTTACTGCTGTATTTTGTGTAATCGGTGACAGATTGGTGGGGGTTAAGTGGGGGTGACGTCTGTTGAATTAATCTCACCTAACCCCTCCCTCTGGCCAACCCTCTCCTTAGGGGGTGGGGTTTCATGGAGATTAGTGTGGTTTGATTGACAGGAAGAGAGAGAGAGAGAGAGAGAGAGAGAGGAAAAAAAAAACGGAAAAAAAAACAGTTTAACACACTGACAGATAAGTAGTAGCATCACTAACGTTCTGATAAGACATGCATCTCATCTGTTCCAGAGGCACAGAGGTGGGGCTTCAGCGCAAGGCTTCCTCATTTTTACATAGCCAGCTGATTGGCTGCTCTGCTTCTCAGCTTATAGACACAAATACCTTTCCCTCCCTCGAAACACACTTTGAATTACACACTCGCAACCACCAAGCGTCTTTCACAAAACACCACAATGACAAATTACTAAGCTATTGTGTTTGGGTGGTGTTGTGTTTTTTTTTTGTTTTTGTTTTTTTTTTAAGCTATGCATTCATCCGTGTGTATCTCAGAGACATTTCACACAACACACATGTAATCTGAAACAGGTACTTTGCTGGACAATGCATCCTGGGCAACACTTCTTTCAACTTTCACCTTGTGGTCACCCCTAAAACTTTGGCACCACCCCTTTGCCACCTCTTGACACACAAACCCTATTTTTCCTGGCCCTAAATTCCTGAGTATGGCCCTACCAGTTTTTATTGGAGGCCGGGCCTCATAAGCTTGGCCTATAAAGGTACTCTCAGGGCCATGGTGGAGGCAACAGCCTGGCTGCTGGGGCTTTTACTGGGGTTCAGTCACCTCGGGCAGCCATTCACACCACCAGCTGTAGCCCTGGCCTGTTAAAAAAAGGCCCAATCATAAAACAAAAAACAGGGAGGCTCTAAACTTCTAACTTTTATTGCACTCCATTCCCCAGCTATGGTCAATGGAAAGCACAGAGACTAGCCTGAACTTAACCTACAAACCCCCTCCTTTTTCTCTTTCTCACACACACACACACACCCCACAGGACTCAGCCAAAGCACCGGCTTGGCATTTTACAAGACTTGGGAGACTTCAAAAAGAAGAAAAGAGGGCATAAAAAGAGGAATTTGATAGAAAACAGAAAAAGGGACAAATGAGATTGGGGGGAAGGGAAAAGCAAATGTTCCAGGCTTAGAAGCAGCAATGTCCCTGTTCATGGCCATGGTTACGAAAAAAAACATGGAGCTGAAAATTAAATTTACATACCACCTGTACATTTGTGCAGAATGATCAAATGTTTTGTCTCAGTTTACTTGCAGTTTTTGGATATCAAAACAGTCAGTTACAGCCTTTTTATTAACAAAAAAGAACTTTCACATAATGGTGTTAAAGGTTATAATACTAAATCCAGTCCTGACATCAAAAACCAAAACAGAGAAAAACTATTTCTGTGGGTTAAACCTGGTATGAATCATTTGTTTCTGTAGTAATCATAGCAATATAGTGACTGCACCTCTTTCACACACTCTAAAAAGGCAGAACCGTGGGTGGCGTCAAGCATGGAGACTGGCACCATCTCAGACAACGAGACAGGAGGGGGACTAAAATCCATCAGCGTCTGTCAACAGCCCAAACTGGTTCCTGTGGTAAATAAGGCTTCTCTTACACCTCTTTCACACATCATTCCAAAGTTCAGTCAACACTTCCGTGGATTACAATGGGATCGGTTGTCTTTGACAGCTGCCCCCCACAACCCAATAGGTCCTTCACTCTTGTTTCTCTACTCATCTCATCTTTCTATTTGGAAAACAATTCTCTGCAAAAACACAAGGCCTCCTTATCAGGGCCTCTATTTGCATGACAATCTGCAGGCCTAGCTGTTGGCTGATGGAGGGACAGGTTGGGGGCGGGACAGGGCTAGGTGGGGATGTCGAGGTCATAGTTATCAGTAGCCACTACTCATTTCCTGTTGTTTAATTTTACTGCTAATCCTCTCACTTAAAGCTTTCTACACACAAGAGCCACATGAGCAGGCCTGCATTCATGCAACCATTCAATTACATTTAAGAGCCTTCCTATCCATACCCACAGTATGAAGCATCAGTAAAAAGTAAACAAAACACACAAACCTATACAGTGCATATACAGTTAACTCCAGAATTATTGGCACATTTTAAGAGAATGGGAAAAATCGTTGTTTAAAATAAATATTATGCCCACATTCTCCTAATACAAAAACTGTCTTCTTTCCTTAGCTTGAACGACAAAAATAATCTTACAAGACTTTTTTGGTTGAAGTAGGATTATCGCTTGAAGCCATGCAAAATAAATGCAAACAAAGGTGGCATCCTTGAAAAAGAAACCCCTATCCTTTAAAATTGCTCTGTCTGTTGCCTTCAACCAGCTCTATTGTTGGCGTTGCCAAAAAAGCTTTCAATACAAAAAAGATAGATGGTTCTTTACCTGCAAAAATCAGGTAATGGATATAAAAAATACATACATGGTTAGAAATACCATTAATCGCAATCAGGACACGATCTTAAAAGGTTAAAAGTTCTGGAACAGTTTCAAATTTGTTATGAATTGAGTATATTAGCATACAAGAGATACTTGCTGCTTGTTTTAACTCTACGGGCCCAGGGGGCTCTTGGGAAGATTGAGTATGCATTCCACTGACTACCAGGATTTTTCCACCTGATTGTCTGGTTGCCTCTGACAGGAGTTTACTTAGATGTAGATGAGTGTTTCTAAAGGATAATACACCCAGCCATACGTCTGAATCAACAAAGAAGACAAAATCAATGTTTTGTAATGGCCGTCTCTCTGGAATCGTCAGGACAAAATAGGACTAGGCTGAGTGCTATTATTGTGGGGTGCCGATACTATCGAAACAAGTGTTCCAGAGAACAAATTAACCATTTTAGAAATAATAAAAATAACACAGCATCTTGGATTGGCACCCTGTCCAGGGTGTACCCCGCCTAGTGCCCGATGCTCCCTGGGATAGGCTCCAGGGTTTCCTGTGACCCTGAAATGGAGTAAGCGGTTGAAGATGGATGGATGGATGGATGGATGGATGGAACACAGCATATCCACATGGTTATATATACGGGCAAACATTCCAACCTTTTCTCAAGCATTTCCAACTCCAACTTTAAATGTATGCACGATGACCAACACAATATGTGCTATAAAAATATAGCACATGGTATGTTGTGTGTGTGTGTGTGAAGGTAAATGTTGTATGCGTTTTCTGTTGCAACACTACTTACACTAGAAGCATATGACACATTGGCTGAGGAACAAATATTCTTTCACAATAGGACAGCAGATTTTGTGTACGTGACTATGGGTGTGATTGAATCTTCTGGAAACACTCTTCCCAGATCTAGTCTTGGCCTGTGCATGTGTGTGTGTGTATGCAGTTTTGTGTGGGTACTTGCATGGCTACCAATGACCCTGTTTCCAAAGCACCAAATTTGATTTGCAAATGTAGTCATCTCTTCTCAATTCCTCTTTAAATGAATCTGTCGGTATTTATCTGCATGTGTTTATGAGATGTGGGACCTAACTTTGATCACTATCATTGCTTAGCCCAGGAACCTGAAACCTTGTTCTAGAAGCATCGGGCTTTGATTTGTTTTTTTTGTATTATTCTCAGTTCTGCATGCCCAGACGCGCTGTGCGGCAGACGGTGCACAGATTGGCCAGGTTGTCGCGAACAGCATGATTGATAAGCTGACTGGCACAGGCTGCATGAGCAGGAGGCTTCTCTCCAAGCCTCGCCTGACGAGCAAGGACGCGCAGTCCTCTCCAGAAAACTTACACCAGCTTCCTGATGAGGGGACCAGGTGCGGCTCACTCGCTTTCTCTTGCTTTGCCTTTCTCTTTGTCTCTGCCCACAGCTTCCTGCCATCTCCGGTGCATGGTTGTCATCACAACACTTCACTACAACACAACCACACTTCCTTCCTCCTTTCTGCTTTACTCGCTTTTTTTCCGCTGGATGTTTTCTGATTGCTGACTATCTCAGTGAGTGGCATTTCCACTATTAGTCATATGTTGCAAAACAGATCGTTAAACTGAAAACTATCTTCAAGGCATTATCAGTCAGAGACAACTGATTTCAAGTAATCACTGAATATGACTGTCCATGTATAATCAAATTATGCTCGTAAGTCTGACCAGACTATTTGACTTCACCCATAGTGGTTTCATTTAAAAAAAAAAAAAATTTTTAAAAGAGGGATACACTGGTGTTATGACAGGAGGGAGTGCATGCATGCTTGTGTTAAGGTACTCAGCAGTAGCAGTTCCTGTCAACAGCTGAGTATGACTTCATTATCTGAACCCCCACCTCTTTCTCAATTTCTCTCCTCCCCCCTGTCTGGGCATGTTGAGAGATATTCTTCCTGCTACAGCGAAACCCTTTCTGAAAAAGACCTAAGCTGCCAGCCAGACGATGGCTCAGAAGGGAGAAAAAGCAAGAACATGCACCACGCTGGACAAGACCAGAGAATCCGACCGAGATTGGAGTCTCAGGGAATTTGCACCTTCATGTCATAAACAGCACGAAGGCATGAATACATACATGCACACACATGAACGCTCTTGGAGCAGAAATCGCCTGGTGTGCGCACACACCTTAGAAATCGATCTCAGAACAAAACTAGCTGAGATGCCAGCACCTTCCATAGGAGGCATTCAGCAGGTGGGGGCAGCCAGGCCCTCAGGGTCTGGGAAATTACCCTTGGAGACAGCAGTACACATTCAACACTTTCTTCTTTATAGTGCCTCATAAACCCCTTTTAGAACCCTTTTTTTCCATGTCAGCATTTGGCCATGAAAGCCCTTCCTCACTGCACAACACCAGTCCATCAAAGAAACATGGAGTGACCGTGAACCATTCCACCTATTCTGGAGTTGCTTCAGCACAAGTTCAAAATTCATCCAGGACTTGCACTCGGTTTGGACTTCCCCCAGCTGCCGGTTAAACAACTTTATGAGAAAGGCACTACCATGGATCTATCACGGTGACCCAATCTAAACAATTCATTGTGAGGCAGTAGATGGAGATCAGATCCAAAGGAGACAGATCTCTGGCACTGAACCTGTCACTGCCTGCCAAGCCTCATATGTGCATTCAGACTTTGGGGGATACTGTCTCCTCCAATTCCTCTTCACTCCAGTAGTTGGATCATTCTTGTATGGACACAGACGCTAGGGTGTTGATCTGTCTGCAAGCAATGGAGCCAAATGACAGGCTCAGCCTGGTCTACCATTCAGCTTTGATCCCAAAGCTTCTGCTTGCTCTCACACATTTCCTTTCTCCATCTGTCTAGCCGTCTGCACTCACCTGCCATGGTGCCATGATCCCACGCGTCCCTACGCAACAGATTCAAGGAACTCCTTGTATGGCTCTTATTGCTTCCTTCCCCAAATAATAGAAACCACAAATGTAGAAGTAGCAAGTCGGTTGACGCCTTTGTGACGGAAATAAAGACACCAAAGACAAAGGGATTTCATTGTCATTATGTAGAAATAACACTCCAGTATTATACAAATTGGACAAAGTGTTGCACAGTTTTTTTCTATTTCTCCACTTTGTTCTTCTGGTTAATATTGTTGGTTGTGGACCATACTGTGACCAACTGAAATGACAATTTGATTAGGCTTATTGCCTTAAAGTACTCATGAGTTTCCATTCAAGGCTGACTTTACTACTCAACAGAACATAAGGAGACACTGAGACTGTTGCTTCCTGTTCTCTTTATGATTTGTGGTCAGTGAAAGCTCCATCTGTGTGTACAATGTGAGGTTCAGAAATACAAAGCCGTTCAAAAATCATAGATCATACCAGGGCACCGGTTTGGTTATTTCTAATGCCACTATAGAGGAAGTGTGAGAAACTTCTGCTTTGAGTGACAGAAAACAAGAAATGATGCTTGATTACATAGGTGGAATTTTTCCACCCTTGTGGGGCAGCAAGCTCTGAAAAGTGATTGCCCAACAGTGAAGGGCGTGGACTGGCAGCCGTCAAAGCAGCACATATCCTGTTCATGAATTTTACTGAAAAGGTTCTTCACTGGAAACCTGTGTGTGAATCATCTTGAGGTGGAAAGTCCTCCCCATGGTTGAGATATCACAGTGCTTTTTGGAGCACGTTTCTTTTTTTTCTTGTTTAATCGGGGCACGGGTTAAATGTCTGGCATTTACTTTGTCATATCAGCCAGACTGTTTCATTCCTGCGCATCAAAATGACTACACTAAAAAATCTTGAAAGGCCTAGTCTAGTGAGGCATATATGAAAAAATCCTGAACATTTACTTCAGATTAAAGAAGGCTTCTTTTATTAAGGTTCTGGGCAGTACAATCTAATTTGTCAAGGAGGATAAAAGACGTGTTTAGTAGGTCAATTAAAATGTATCATCATCATTAACTAGGAGAGATCAACTGTAATATTACCATGCCAGTCCAACAAAGTCCTTATCTAACTTTGCATTAAGAGTAAAGTTTGAATATAGTGCAGTTTTTCCCTGGGAACTGAGGTTTGAGATAACATTAAACAGTGAAACTTACAGTGGTTTGCTCTTTCTTGGCTTGAGACCACTGTCCTCTAAGCCAAGGCCCTTCAGCACATGTTCACATACAACAGTAAAACAACCCCTTGCCAATGCCTAGCCTTCTGCAAGCATTGAGCTTCTCAGTAAACAGGCAGCAGAGTTGAGAACAGCACAGAGGTGCTGGCCAAAACAGAGAAATCAACAAGGCTGTCTCAGAATTCCCTAAAGCATGACGTTCAACCCTGTTTGTGTGTCACAGAAATCTGAGACAGGGAAGAAGACAGACGGCTAATTACAGTCCAAATCTGGGACAGACCATGGGTAGGGCCAACAGCATACAGACAGCTTCAACTTGCATCTGAGACGGCATGGAAATCTGCAACAAGCTAGTGTTAATAGGTATTTTCATAGCAATGTCTTGCCAAATGTTTGGTTAGGTCAGGGACTGCACAATGGAGCATTTTTCTATTGCACTGAATCCAAGCCTGAGTATCTAGTTTTATACCGCCAAGTCAAGATTATGGAGTCGTCCTGCTTTTTGACAGGAAAGATCTCTTATTTACAGTTCCCTGACCCCAGCAAGAGGCTCTACTGCCATTATGGCAGCAATCCGGATTCCAGCGGCCCACTGTGGAATCTCAGCAGCCACGTCAGGCCTCTTTTTCTGGGACTGACAGTATAGGACACTCCTTTTGCAACACAGATCATCGCCCGTCCACATATAGGCACTCCACATATAACGATTCATGCTCAAGCATAGATATAGTAACCTATGATACAATCTACAGAGGCAGACTCCGTGATAAGAGTCTAACTAAAGGGTAGCCAGTCAAATGATTATTTTGAGATGAGGAACTGAAATGAGGCACTGTCATACCTGTTTAAGGTTGAGTTCACATACATACCTACACACACACACACACACACACACACACACACACATAAAAAATCCTTAGGTGGATATGTACATATGTTTAATACAGAACGACCATTCTTTTTCCATAATCAACACACATAATTCTAAACTGCTAAAACAGAAATCCCTTTGCAGCCTCATGAACACAGAGTGCAAAAACATACCCCTCTCACTAAAGGGCCACTAAACGGTCACCACCACATACACACACACACACACTATACAATACTATCTCTTTCTCCATGTTACACACATATCCATCTTCAAATCACCATTTTATCTACTTGCACACCCGACCCCTGAAGCATTGTAATCTTTTAATTGAATCTTTTGTAAGGGAAGACCTCCATTAACACAAAATTAATGAAAGGGGGTGTGTGTCCTACATTGAGAAGGCCACAGCGCAATCAGGATTTCAACCATGGGATTTCAAATTTTGAAAAATATTCAATGCTTTATGCTGCGTATTAACGTGTATTTACTGTGTATTAATCATAGTAGCAACCATATAATGCTCAAATGTCAGTAGACTTCACCTAAGCATTTCAAAAAGCAATTGGTGAGAGGAAGTGATGTTATCTTGTTGCTAACCGATATGTTTCCAAATCATTGACGCTGGTGTCTCAAGTGCACATACCAGCCCCTCCTTCAAGTCTTTGCCACTGTTCTAAGTGTTACACAGTTTTTTAAAAAAAAAAAAAAAAAAAAAAAAAAGGAGGAAAAAAAAAACCTTTGACTTGTCTTCCTTTTCTGGGTCTTAAAAAGTGCAGTGCACATAGTGTGGAGAGCTGACACTGCCCAGCGTGTAACCTCTCCATCACCTTTGACTCTAGGGATGAAAAAAGATGCATGAAAAAAAAACAGGAAAGCTGACTACGCATCCCAAAGTGACCAGTAAGGCTTTTATTTCTCCACCTATTGCAGACAGCTAGAGCTTTTACTGAATGGCACAAAGACAAAGGCTCTTCATTGTCAAGTGGGTCTCTCGGATGGTTCAAGTCTCAAGCCTGGATGAACAAAAGAGACATGGTGCAAACAATTACAAAAGCTTCTGAGGTGGTGTTAGGAAGTGTGTGAGAGAGATTCATCCACAGAAGTAACTTGCAAAACAGAATATCTGTGTCTCACTGGCAAAGCAGACATTTTTTTTATGAGGGAAAGTTCCTTCCTGTAGACTACAAAGACAATGTTGGGGATTGTAAAGTGCTGAGAGAGACAGCCAGCCAGCAGCAGAAGTCAACCGTCTGAACCTCCCTGAATCATCCAGCCATGTTCCGCAGCTGGTTTGCCCCTAATGAGATATTGGGTTTGAACATCAATTCATCTGCTTCATCGAGGGGGACAATGAGTCGAGTGGCGGCTGGAGGGGGACAAGCTGGCCTTGTTTACTGAGCTTTAGCGGGCATGCAGGGCTGAAACAGGACACCGGTCCTTCCCTCAGGCCAGCCCACGCTTTCCCACCACATTTCTAGCTCCCCCGTTTCCTGGAACTCAAGTGGGCTACGAATTCGAACAGTCAAGGAGCACAGGGATACTTTTCCTGCTTGCGTGTGTGTGTGTGTGTCTGTGTGTGCATGCTTGCTCTTGGCTGGTAAAACCTGATTGATTAAATAAACAGATCTCATCACACTCTGATCTGGGGAGGCAGTGTGGAGCACCAAGCCTCGGCCAGGCCCCTGACAGGGCATCTGTCTTCATTAAATGGCGGCCCAGTGTGGCTGACAGCCACTGAAACGTTGGTGTCTTCAGGATTAATGAAGACAGATGACTCACCACACAGAGGCCAGCACCGAGGAACAAAAAAACAGAAGGTTGAACAAATAAAAACCCTAAAGCGCAGCAACCGGCTCCCATTTGAGAAGCTGAAGAATGAGAGATGTGTTACTTGTGCAAATGCTCATTTTTTGGATTCGCCTCAGAAAACACAAGGCTGTTCCTTCTTTCTCCTAGCACACACCCATGCATACACATGCTAACCCTCCCTGTGAGACTATGAAAAAAGATCCCAGTTTTGTCTGTGCTAGGACAGGGCCCTTGTGGGAGCCAGAAGACTGTCAAAAGCAAGGGAGGGCCAAAAGGGAGAGAGTTACAGAAATGGGGGACGATCCAGGCCACAGGAACACTGTACTCCTGCTTTTGACTCAGCTCGAACATTGTTTATCCCAATTCCCTACTCTTTATTTCACTTAGTGTCCTTAGTTTATTTATTTACAATCCCATAAGCCAGATGCTTGCAATGCCCTGGATAAATCCTTTATTTAAAGGGTGGGGAACACTTCTAAACCATGTCTATCCTCCTGCTGTGTTTGTGTCCTGGGTGATGCTGGGAATGATAAATAGGGTCATGGACAGACATGCTGGCATCTCAGACTTGTCTGCCATCAGTTGGCATGTGAAGAAAAACAAATGCAATCTGCATGTCTGAAATTACAGCAAATATTCTGATTCTCATCCTCCCCACATCTAATTCTCTTCCTCCTTATTTTTTACCCCCCTGATCTTCGCTGTTTAATTTTTCAACAACTGACAAGGTCAGGAATTAGGTTACCTGCATTGGTGCTGAAACTAGACACTCAGTTTGACATTCATGTACAAATAATCACATTCAAACAGCATGGACACACACACACAAACACACACATATACATACATACACACATACTCCTCTGGCCAATCACATGTTCACACAAATAAACAGCATGATGAATGCTCCATAGTGTAAGGACCCTCACTGCATAGAAAAGGCTCACGAAGTTACAAACTGCCTGAATGAGTGCAAGATGACAGCATGGACAGGAATAAAAAGAACGTCACTTACACTGAACGGCTGTAGTCCCCGTCCAGGCGAAGTGATCCAGCCCTGTAAAGTAGGGGCTCGCCTTCCTCAGCATACACGCACGGTTAGTGACATCGTAGAGCTGCCGGGGTCCCATCCCCAGAGGCTCCATACAGTCGAACATACTGCCTATCCCTGTCCCCTACCCAAAGACTCTTCGAAGTTTAACAGCTGTTTCCTAGCTCAAAACAACAAGAAGACAACAAACCACACTGGACAAACAACAAAACCCAGGCTGGAATTCCTCTGCTCAGGATCTGCGCCTGTTGTTGCTTTCTTCCACTGTAGTCTTAGTGCTGCTTGCCTGCCTTTCTCTCGGCCGGAATATGGAGCTAGTTCCTGGCTTGCTGGAACTCACTCTCTCTCTTTCTCTCTAACTCTATCGCACTCTTAGTTCACCGGATGCCCTTGGGCAAGCTGCTCTTAGTCTTCTGTAACCGACCTAAATAAGAGCTCCACATAGCACTCACTGAGTCCTAGGCAGAGAGGAGCGAACCAACTGCTTCAGTCCCGCACCCACGAAGGGGGGTGGAGAAAGAGAGCGAGAGAAGGGAGGGAGGGAGGAAGGGGGAGGGAGGAGGAGAGAAGGAGAAAGGGAGGCAGGAGGTGGGGCAAAGGAAGGGCCAGAGTTAGTGTGTTTGTGTGTGTGCCTGTCGGCCGTGATCTGCTTAGAGAACAACTTCTATTTGAATCTCATTGGCCTCTAAATTTTTGGCATCTTTTGGTGATTAATATTTTAGCACACAGAACTCCCAAGCCATGAATACACATGTTCACACACCAACTCTTCTCTATTCAGCATGTTAGCGACGCCGCACCTCCCCCATTTCTCCTGCAGTAAATATGAGACCCCCTATCCCTCCCTCCCTTTTCAACTCCGTCTCTAATCATAACCATATTAAAGTCCAGCATGAGTGAGTGAAAGAGAAAGAGTGAGTGTGTGAGACAGAGAGAGATAGAGAGAGACACAGAGAGAGAGAGAGAGAGAGAGAGAGAGAGAGAGAGAGAGCAAGCATTGTGCATGGAGCAGATGCCAGAGTGAGAAAAAAAAAAAGTCTCCTTTTTTGTCTCCACAAAAGACAGCAAATGACTGATGACCACTTCTGTGGGACCTTCATTAAATATGTGGCGTGGATTCAAATACCTTGCTTTTCACTTTGCCTAACAATATGAAAATATCAGCAACGGTAAACATTTACTCGAGCTGTTGGTTTGCATACAATATTTTTACAAACAGCTTGCCGTTACCTAAAGTCACAGAATGTTAAGTTCACCTGAGACCGGAGACTTTTCCTCCCTACATTTTTCACCCACGCCAACCGTGATATCAGTAACTCCATTGATCTCCTTCATATAACTGACACACGCAGTGCTGCCAAGAAAAGTAGCTAATGCGTGTTGAAAAAGTCACTAGAAGACTCCACATGATGTCATAGGCTGATCTGCATATTAATTGAATTGTCGTAGAAATTTGCATATCAAAAGGTGTTACATGAAGAAGGACGATTTTCCAAAGAGACACGCAAAAGAATGGACAAGAACAGAGTTTGATCAGAAGAGAAAATTTTAAGATTATAGCTTATTTTTTATAGGGGGGAAAAAAAGTCATCTTTGATGATGGCAGCATAAAATAACCATTTACATATTTATGTACAAAATACTATCATTTCTATCAAGAATGCAGACAGAAAGAATCAGTAGTAGTTAGTAGTTGGGAAACGGGAAACAAATGGTTACTCATTTGAATAACTCACTTTTATTGCTTGTAAATAATGGTGAAAAGTGATTGGTCGTTAGGAAACTATGGTGATCAGTGATCAACTCATATAACCAGCAGCTGTGATGCGAGTTAGAGAGCTGTGTCAAGTGCAGGACAGTTGCTAACATCTGCTCAGATTTGCCACTAGGCTCTTTTTTTTTTACCAATAAAGTCTCTTTAAGGAGTGTAAAAAGTTGCAAAATCTAGAAACAAAGTCACCAAGTTAGTATCTCTGTAGACACAGGTTGTTAGTACGACATTAAGTGTGGGTGTTTTTTTTTTTGTTTTTTTTTTTTTGGGGGGGGGGGTGAGATGAGACATTAGGAAATAAATAGCTCGGCCAGTTTCACTGCCAATGGCTGTCAGTGGCAGAACAGCTGAGGGAAAGCCAGACCCTCAGCAGGGTTCATATCAAGCAAACAGCTGAACTCAATGCCAGAAGCAGCAGAGATGGCTGAGCTTATTGCCCCACTACAACCATCACACACACCCCCTTCATCGCGAAAGTGGTACAGCCCAGACTGCCTCAGAAAAAGGCACCATTTCCTGTCAATTTGTGCTTATAGTTAGCTTCTCTGTATACAAGTACAGTCTTTTCACTCATACTCTGCTGTTTCTCGCTCTGTGTGCGTTTAGTCTTTTCACAGGGTGCAGAATAAGCATTTTTCATACTTGTGCACTGGGACTAGTGCTGATTACACTGTTTATTGATCCTGAGGCTCTTGACTTTGTTATGGTTCTCATCTATTTTCCTTAGTTGGCCCTCACACACGAGCAGAGACGAAAAGAGAGGGGAGAGAGGAAAAGGAGGAGGGGGGAGGGTTGGGTTGGTTAATTGCCCTTTTGTTTGAGCTGATCCTAAACATCAATTGACTTGCTCTTCTCCTTCATGTAATTGTCATGTCATAAAGGAAGAGGGCGGTAAAAGAACAGATCAAAAAGTAGCATGGTGGAGAGGCTGGTTGTTTCACTAATAAAACTTGCCTTTTTAAGTTTAAGTCATACACTGCAGTCGTGTTGGAAGTGGACAGAGCGGGGTTTGCAGCATTTTTTGTCTTTTGTTTTCTCTTTATTGTCCATGTCACTTTCTAAATGATGCTCAGAAACCAGAATGAAGTCATCATGGTGAAATACCATAGAATGACATTTTCTTTTCAAGTTTCATTTTTTGCTTAGAAAGATGACTATGGAATTCCCCTGTACCAGATTGCGGTGATTGTCCACATAAAGTGCTAGCTAGCAGCTTTTATCATTGCAGATTAGACTAATTCATGGCCTGTCATCTGTCTTCACTAAACAGAGACACAAAAACTCAGTCACACACTTTTTCTTCTCTCTCCCTTCCTCTAATCGAAGAGTTTTGTTAGGCACGGCTCCTGTACCTGGAGGGGAAAAAAAACGAGTTGGCTCAGACATTTAATCCGCTCCAACATCATAGTGCTGTTGACCTGAGCCCCCGCCCTCCCTTTCCTTCCCGGTCCAAAAGGAGTGAACTCCAGGAGAAACCCCCACAGGGCCACTAACTTTTCCCCCTCCAACTTATCCTGCTCTCTTTTTCTCTCTCTTTCGCTTTTTCACCTCGTGTCGACTTTTGAAAGAGACACTCTACATATCCAACTCTACATATCCGTCTGCCATTTTTTCCCATCAAACACTAAGTCAAGAATGATTCCAAAAAGATGAGACCCAGTTATTTTCTTTCATCCTTGCCAAAGACCAGACTCTCTTAGTCTGTCTTCACCCACCCTCCTTCTCTTTCTCCATCTCGTGTGACAAAACTGCAATGACAAACAGGCCCTGAACTGCAGGAAATCCATCTCACTTAGCTGGCTCTGTCATCTAGCCTCGGCAGGCCGGAGACGTGTTGCAGGCAGACGAGCTGCAGAGCAACGTCGTGTTTAACTCAGGTTCAACTACTGTGCAAGAGAACGACAGAAAATACACACAAATACATAGATTTGTAGATAGATATACAGACACACAAAAAATGTACACCACCCAAAGTGCATGAAAGTGTCAAATGGGTAGAAATGGTACAAAAAAAATAAAAAAAACCTAAATATAATCAACTCAATGAATCACCAAAGAAATTATGTTAAAGCTGTTAATATATTTCATAAACTGAACCGTAACATCCTCTAAATAAGTTTCCAACATGTATTACAAAAGTTTCACTTAATGCTGACGTAGTTTCAGTGTTGAAGTGCTGTACTGATTTACACAACAGCCAGTAGTTTAGCAAACTGGCGAAGAATTAAGCAAGAGCCTTTTTTTTTTTTCCAACTGTGCAGGATTATTCACCACCAACTTCACCCAAGCATGTCTGATTTAAAAAGGACGATGAGATGATGCATTGCGTGTCTTTGTAATTATGCTGTACGTTTAAGTTGAGGTTAACAAATCAGTGGTGGTGACGGTGACGGAGATCCACAGGTTCATCACTGGGAGATATCGGACACATCGAAAAACATTAGGATTACAATTTGAAAAATGTTAAATATTAAACTACTTGTAAACCTTTTACAGATGGAGAAGCTCGGAAGGCGTATAAAGATGGGATCACATTCTCGATCAGTGTGATCGACATTCCGGCGCTAAGATGGTGAAAAAAAAAACTCTTCCGATAAGTGCATAGAATTTTTAGAATGAATAAACTGTGACCATTTTTTTTTCTCAACTAAAGGGATGGTTGAAAAAGGGAAATATGTTTGTTGCTAGCAAGCTGCTAGTGTACAGAAATACCCACCTCTGGGGGACGGGACATAAACGCTCTAGAAGGCATTTCATTGGATGAACACAAGACTTGTACATGTATATGCATATATAAGTCATTAAAAAATTATTTTACGTTTTTCCAAAAGTGAAATATTATAAAAATTTAAACGATAATATCTTCAAACCCCCCCCACAGATATTCTACTGTCCAAACCAGTAATGGACAGATACAAAAAGGTCTGAACACCAATTTTAACTTCAAAAAGCACTTTAAGCCAAATTATTTAGGTTCAGCTGACAAAAAGGTGAGAGATTATAATGAAAATATGAGAACGTGAATCCAGCTATGTGGGATGTACTATGGGTATACCCAGTGTTACATATGTGTTGGTATATTTGTGTATGAAACACATTGCCTGTAAATTGACTTTTCTTTAGACGACTCATTGTGCTCTTGAAGCTTCACCAGGGCAAGTCCGCACATGTGCAAGCACACACCAACCAAAACACACCACAATTCTCATGACACATAGCGTACCACACATAAAGGCACATATGCCAAGCACATTCCAGAGGGTTTTGTGGGTTTATTAGTGTGTATGGAGTGCAGCTTTGTTGATTATTCACAGTGAGTGTCTTTCACTCTCCTGTCTTCCGAACCTTCCCTCATCAATCAGATAATACACCCAGGATGCCGGTAGACACATGTTCAGCTCAGAAAGGGCACGTAATCTTGTGCTGCCATCTGACTCTGGCTAACTTCAGGGGTCAGTTTGGTGAGAAGGTCTTCACAAAGAACCAATGCCCACTCAAAGAGCTTCTCTCTCATGGTCAGTCCCTCATGTCATAATCTGAGGCGTTTAAAAATGGATACTCGTCTCGCATGCCAAAATCTCCCCTTTCCCCCTTTTGAACACCCACCCACTGCAAAAGTCCCCTCCCCTCATTCGTTCTCTTCCTGGTCACCATGGTCGGGTCCTTGTCCTGCACGTCATGCCCGGTCCTGTCTCCTATGCTCGATACTCGCCTCTTCATCTGTCGTCATGTGGAGACTCCAGTGGCCCAGTGTTCAGAGTACTCAGCCGCTCTATCCCACCACATTTCTCTTTCTCCACCCCACTGGAATGGTGAGATCGAGATAGGATATCCAGCTGAGGATTAGAGATGTGTGGAAACGAGGAAAATAAGAAGCTGAAGCCGTCGGATTTGAGGGTTTGGCATAATTCCATCTGCTAAAACTGCCTGGCAATGCACTTGCAAGGCTGTTTTTATCCCTCTAACGCGCTCAGACAACATTAAATCTCTTAAAAATATACCGTGAGCCGTGTCCTGGGTCAAAAAGATCAAGGCTTAGGAAAATGTCTATGGGTGTTGAGAGGACAGCAAACAAATCAAGAAGGAATCTTAAAGGAAAAATCCACACTGAACTATTTGCATATATCTTTAGAATTAACATGTGATCTTCAGTGGTGTCCTAGACTTTTGAGAATTCTGAGTTGAAGTTTTGTTTTTATTTTTTGCTTAAGCTTCTTTCATAAACATATTTTCACTCTGGTTAAATCATTATATTACATACAATGGTGTTCTGATAGAGGTGCTGGTTTTATTTAGCCCTTGCTTCATCTCTAGCTAAAAGCGAGTAATGCAACGGTGATTTAGTCCTATAGTCTCTTAATCTGTACATTCCACTCAGACAGATCAGCTTCCAACGATTCAATTAGAATTATAATGCCGCCATAAGTGCCATCATGCTCATTATCTCATAGGTTGCCAATTAGCTGAGACGAGTCTCTGCCGTAACTCCACTGCGTCATATATTTCAGTATACATGAGCCCAATGTTGGCATCAATACCTTCACTACTTCTACATTGGATTTCTCATTAATATCACACTGTGGAAAATGGTGAGTGAGAAAAGAAACTCTTGATCTTTTGCTGTTCAGAGCTAGCGGTGAAATCTTTCAAATATTACAGTATAAACACATTAACTGTGCTCCACGGTGGAGATTTCCTGTAAGGCAATGTTCTACAATAGCAAAAACCTGCACAGGGGATCAAGTGAATAAAGTTATTCATGTCCAGCTTTTATATCAGTTGCTCCTGGACTCTGGTTTCTTTGTTCTGTTCGTGCCTTAAGCCCAGATGAGGGTGAACGTGAGGGCATTCAGTTCATGGCCACCAACAATGAGGCTGAATCATCTGGAACGTCACGTCTTGATTGCATTGTTTCCTGCTGTAACGATTTATTAGCAAAGACTTCAAAAGGACGGTAAATGGACTGGTGAATACATCAAGGGCCCACGTGCCTGATTCATTCAATATGAAGTCGAACAGAGTTGTTTACAATATAGGCTTTTAGTAAAAACCAGTCAGTTCCTATTGGGGCTAAAGGAGGGATAATGAAAGTGAAGGTGTAAACAGGAAATAATGGAGTCTTTATGCCTATGATGAAGTGTCCAGATCTTGAGTATATACTTTATTCTCATTCCATTTCTCTCTCTCTCTCTCTCTCTGACTTTTTTTCTCATTCCCTCTCTCATAGACACACACACGCAGGAATGCACACATTCAGAGAGCAGGGGCAGCCAAGAGCTGGGCTGAAACCCAATACTTCAAGTGAACTTTTTTTAAAAGAATAAATAATCAGGACCAGCGAGCTGTTTGCACTCAGACCCTTAACCGCCACTCTCCTCTAGATTTTCCTCTACTCTGATTTTTAAACAATCCTTTCTCAGTGCTCTTTTTCACACAGGCTGAGAACAATTCTTAAAAAGTAGCATGTGAGTATGTGTGTGTGAGGGGAAAAAATTGATGCAATTTTCCACAGTTAAAAAAAATATATATATATTAATGTAATTTTCAACTGGGATGCTGAAACATGAGGTCTTGGTTAGATCAGGTTTGGACCTTGTAGACTGTGTGTGTGTGTGTGTGTGTGTGCGCGCACGCAAATGTGTCTGATGCATACAGACTTTTGTTCATAGCAAAACAATTACTAGTTCTTTCCTGAAGGGGCAGCATTACACTTTTTTTTTAAATTTTTTAATATTTTTTTTTTAGGAGAAACTAGCACACCATTCCTTCAGGACATTACACATCATAACAGGATTTGCAAAATCTATATGGAAAAACTTCAAGTAAGCTTCTGTACATTGTAAAGAATAAACAGGACCTTAGGATTGGTGCTACAGCTGGTCCTGAGGGGGTCTGTGGAGATAAATGAAATAAGCTTTTCAAAACATGCCTCCATTCTGACTGGCTGAAGTTCGCTGGAGCGTTGCATAGCTTAGTGTAAAAGTTATCACATGGAAAGTGTTGCCAATGGACTTCCAGCCGTTTGGGTAAAGGTCTCCGATTAATGACAGGGATCAGAATCAGAACAGATTTGGACCTGGGATGGTGGAGATTATGGCAGTGCCATACACACACATACACACACCACTGTTTATTAGAGCTGAGCACCAAGCTGGCATATTCACATATGACACACTGCTGAAGAATCTTTTTCATATGCTACCATTTTCTTTTCTCTTATTTAATCAGTGTCCCTCTTTCCCTGCCCTTTCTTCCCACTGTCTGTCCCAAACCTTTTGCTACGGAGAGACATGTTCCACTTACAGTGCCCTCCACTAATTTTTGCTCATATTTACCAAGGGTGCCAAGAAGGCTGTGAAAAAATGTCTTTATTGTTGAACCTTTTGATCTTTTGTTTAAATGGATATAAAAGAACTGCAAATGAAACACAGGTTTATATATATATATATATATATATATATATATATATATATATATATATATATATATATATATATATATATATATATATATATAATCTTTGTTAAATATAGGTGTGCAACAATTATTGGTACCCCTATGAATTCATGTGAGAAAATTATATTTGAAGTATATTCCCATTGATATTTAAAAAGAATTTAGTACACCTCGGTGACTAGGAACAGGAAATTGTTGATGACCATGACTTCCTGTTTCACAGGGGTATAAATGTGGAGGTAACACATAGGTGAAATTTCCTTAGTCATTCATAACAATGGGTAAGACCAAGGAATGTAGCTGTGATGTGCGGCAAAAGGTTGTTGGGTGTCACAAAATGGGAAGTCGCTATAAGAAAATAGCACAATCAATGAAAATGTTTGAGAAAATCATTGAAAACAAAAAATCTCCAAGGATCACAGCTGGAGAATTGCAGAAGTTAGTTGTGTCTTGGGGTCAGAAAGTCTCCAAAACTACAATCCGAAGTCACCTACATCACCACAACTTCTTTGGAAGAGTTTCAAGAAAAAGCCTCGAATCTCATCCAAAAACAAACTCGAGCGTCTTCAGTTTTCCAGACACTACTGGAACTTCAAATAGGATCGGGTTTTATGGCCAGATGAAACCAAAATAGAGCTTTTTGGTGATAAACACCAGAGATGGTTTTGGCGCACACAAAGAGGTAGCCATATGGAAAAGTACCTCATTCCCACGGTTAAATATGGTGGTGACTCTTTAATGTTTTGGGGATGTTTTCAGAGGACCTGGACATTTTGTTAGGATACATGGCATCATGGTCTCTATCAAATATCAATAGATATTAAATCTGACTGCCTCTGCCAGAAAGCTTAAAATGAACTGTGGTTGGATCTTCCAGCAGGACCGTGATCCAAAACATACCTCAAAATCAAAACAAAATGTCAAGGTCAAACCACAAAATCAAGGTCCTGCCATGGCCATCCCAATCGCCTGACTTGAACCCCATAGAAAACCTGTGAGGTGAACTGAAGAGTAGAGTCCATCATCATGGATATCAACATGTGAAGGATCTGGAGAGATATTGTATCGAGGAATGGTCTCAGATCCCTTGCCATGCATTCTCCAACCTCATCAGGCATTATAGGAAAAGACTCAGAGCTGTTATCTTGTCAAAGGGAGGTAGTATTGACTAAAAGGGTGGCAATAATTGTTGCACACATATATTTAATAAAGTTTTATATATATATATATATATATATATATATATATATATATATATATATATATATATATATATATATATATATAAACCTGTGTTTTGTCTGCAATTGTTTGATATCAATGAGATTTTTTGAACAAAACATCAGAAGGTTAAACAATAAAGACAATTTTTTGTAGCCTTCTTTGCTCATATTTTCCAAGGGTGCCAATATTAGTGGAGGGCACTGTAGGATCATGAGAGATGCTCGAAACTGTCTGCACATCTGCATGCTGTACACTCAACAAAGCCAAGAGCATGTGTGCACTCTGCAGGCAGTTACACATAAGCCTGAGGATAAATGCACAACACACACACACACAGATACACACATACACACACACACACACACACACACACACACACACACACACACACACACATATTTAGAAACAGGCTCCTCTTTGCACTGGGCTCATTATGAGCCGGGGATTTTTGTTGTCTTGCCAACAGACTGCTTTGACAACAATGGGGAAGCCTGTTAAAGCAACTCCTTCAAAAGTAAACCAGCACTGCGACACTTGTTTTGCCTGCAATGGCAGCGTGTCAGTAAAATGACTTATGGCATGTCTGTCTGAAAAGAATGTCAAACTCCATCCAGAAAAAAAAAAGTCAAACAGGGGGGCCTCTGTGGGGTTTGACGCTCGCCCAAACCCCAGACCCTGCTGAACTCCTTCTGTGGGGTAGCCTGGTAGTTCCAACTCTGAAAAATACTGAACCTGTCTTTTTTAAACTATCTTAGAAGTCCATGTGAGCCAGGTCCTATTATTTAAATCCACATTTGGCGCGTCAGACTACTATGATGGATTCTCTATGACCGATTTCTTCACATTCATACGAGTGTTTTTCCACGATGGCGACTCGATCTTGGCTGTCTTCATATACAAAGGTGCATGTTTTTAATTTTCAGGAGAGGGAGACAGAGAGGCTCTGTTGGTGTGTTTTCATAGCAGGGTGTGTTCTTGGATTCCGCCACATTAGGAACGTCACCCCAGGTGCTCTCTCTCTCACACACACACACACACACATCTCCTCAACCCACTTCTGTCTCTCTTTCTATTTTTTTCTGTCTCTCTCTCCCTCTCTGTGTAAATAAATACCTACTGGATTAGGTTGGCAGCATGATGGGGGGGGGGGGGGGGGGGGGGGGGGGTATTGATTGACATCTGAAAGGCAAGAGCGCTGTTCGGGCATGCTGAAGAGTGAGTGAGACACCGCACCGGGAGAATGTGTGCACGTCTGTGTGAGGGGGGAAACGCATTGTCTTTTACTTACTTGTTGCCACTCATAAACTCCCCCAGCAGCCAGATAAGATTTCAAATCACTGTCTTAACTTTTCACCCTAACCACTGCCTCACTGATAGAACCCCCCACCCCCTTTTGTCTTGCCAGAAATTCTCACACACCGCTAATGACACATTCTGACTCCAAAATAACTTTATAGGTTCGCTTCTTTCACATGGCCAAGATAATCAGTGCTTAAGAAACCTTGTTATTTTTCTGGAATGTCTCAAAGGTTTTGCACAAAAAAAAAAAACAGTTTTAGTTTCATCGTTACCTTCTTTTCACTCGCTGGTTTGGCCATTTAGTGTGCAACAGCGCCCTCTAGGATCTAACTCAAGTTGCATTCATTTTAAAAAGTCACTTTAAAAACACTCATTCTTTTTTAATCAGCTGTGTTTCATTCTCCTCTTTTTTTTCCAAGCCCTTTAATATGACATTTCAGGCCCCTTGTAAAGGCTAATCTTGCTCCTGACAATCCTAAAAGGTTAATGATCTGGACATACTGCTTTAATCATACTGTTCTATATACAGTTTGACACAGCGAGAGAGAGAGAGAGGGGGGGTGGGGGGAGTGTACTCACACAAGGCCGCCATCTCTTTGGGAAGGTCCGCCCCGAAGCGACCGAAGAGACTGCCATTGGCCATCAGGTCAAAGGGGGAGTGGCTCCGCATAGAGTTGAAGGCGAATGGGTAGACGGCGGGCGGGAAGCCGGGCATGTGACCACGATTGGTGGCCATGGCGACACTACAGGCCGGGGCTCTGATTGGCTGGCCCTGTGATCCCGGCCAAGATGCCAGGGTGATGGAGGGTTAACGGTACTACAACCTGGCGTACTCAGCACTCCAGAGCCGGAGGACCTGCACGAATACAGACAAAACAGCAAAAATACATAAGCTTTTGATTAGAACAACACCAGGAAGTAGAGCGTGAGACTCAATAAATTCATGCAATAAATCAAAAGAGGTGAATGACAACTGCTTCTCTACCTGCCAAAAAAGTGTACTGATGACTGTGGGTGTATGCGTGCGTGGAGAGGGTTCTGAAGTACAGAAAGTACCAGAGAAAGTAGAGAGCAATAAAAATGAAAAGGCAAAGCAAAAAAGGGGGTAGAGGGAGGGGAAAGGAAAATAAGAAAGTGGTTAGGAAAAAGAGAGAGAGAGAGAGAGAGAGAGAGAGAGAGAGAGAGAGAGCTCTTGTTCCTGCACTTTTGAAAAGCGTCCAGACTTCTGCAGTGCTTCCAGGCTATGCCATATGATTTAAATCACCAGAACTCCACAAGAAAGAACCTCTCTGTTTGTGCTGCCAGGCCAGCTCAGCCCCAGCCAGGCTCCGGGCCCTGAACTGCCCCACTCACCCCAATGGAGAGAGAGAGAGAGAGAGAGAGAGAGAGAGAGAGAGAGAGAGAGAGAGAGAGAGAAGCAAGAAAGTTAAAGGGCAAAAAACGGAGGTAAATTTGCATCTGCTACATTGAACTTGGTTGAACTTCTCATTTTTTGCCTCTACATCTCTCCATCCTCTCACTTGCAAACTTTGTGCCGTCTCGTCCGATTTTTCGCTTGCCCAGAGTGATTTTATGAGTGGGTGGGGGCCAGCGGCCTATTCTTTACATGTGGCTTTTTTTTCCACCCTTTGTGAATGCACCGAGCCAAAAAATTTAGCTTTCTGGAAGTGCTGTGGCTTGTGCAGCAGTGGAGAGGGAGGGGGGAAACAGCAAAGAACTGGAAATAAACAAGTCTAAAGGGTGATGGGCAACTGAAATGTGGATTGTCTGAACGGAGCAACTCAAACTCTGGGCACTGGGGGGCACCAGCGCCGGCCACATGCCCCACAAAAGCAGCTACTGCATTCCAAGACACGCAGGATACTGCCTTCCTTTCTTTCAATCACACACACCTAGAAAAGCATTTACACATATACCGTATAAAAGGGATACGGTGCTCGTTCTAGTGCACGCGCTCACACAGAACACAAAATGATGGAAGGTTAAAAGACGCACAGTCTGCAGAAATTTGTGCCATCTTAAAACTTGAAAGCGCCAGGCGTCAAACCTTTCTCACTGAGTGCTTTCTTCTCTTGGTCTCTAAATATATGTCTCCTGAAAAGCACACATACACTCCCTGCATGTCTTTCTGGCTCTTTCTCTTTCAACAGAGCCAGTTAATTACAGCCTACTGCTGCAGGCAGCTTGAAACCGCCACTAATTTAGAGTTCCATTACCGTAAACTGTTCCACATGTGCATCCGCGGCACAGGCGGCCTCGAGTGGCCACGTCTCAGGAAGGAACGAGGTAGAGAGGCACCCGCCCCCAGCCAGCCAGCCACTGCCACAGGGCCTTGCTATCCCTTGCTCTCTCCCTTTTACCCTGTCTTTCTTTTTTCTATCCATGCCCCTCTCTCTCTATGAGTCTGTTTTTCATCCTCTCTCGTCTCCAAAGGGCTCCCCGATTTAATTTCTTTTTTTTTTTCAAGCTCCGACGAAGACCGTAGCCTCACCCCCTATTTTTTTTTTTCACCCATGTCTCCCCACCCTCGGCCCCGACTGCTTATACAACGCCTCGCATGACCCCACAGAACTTTTCCATATGTAACAGATATCATTTGGAAGTCGGCGCCCGATGAAAGCACACATGGCCCAAAGTTCCACACAGGTGCCTCTGAGCCTCGCTCGGTCCTGTGACAGAACAAATGCGTTTCTCTGCACGGTTCTCAAATCCAAGGAGAAGAAAGCCAGTCGCAAGGTCCCATCCACAGCCATTACACAATCATTACAAACAGACAATAAGAGATGTGTTTTCTTCACGTTCTTAATCAAAGCCAGGAAATGCCTGCTTCAAATTAAATACAGACATTTTCTTTTCCTGACTTCTGCTAAATGTTTGTCTGCCTTGGAAGTTCAAAGTGATGTTAAAAAGCAATTCAAAGCTTTTCTATTATTATTATTATTATTACGGCTTTTACATCTAATCAAAATCAACTGTAAGCTGCAAAGCAAGAAGAAAAGAAAAAATGTTTGTGGCTGCAGGAAAAACAAAAATACTGTTCATTTGGTTACATAAAAAATTCCGAACACACAGGTTCAAAAACAAAATATCAAATGGCAGATTTAAAAAAAAAATTCATAAAGGCTGAGAAACCTCCACAAAGGCCGAGATCATCATCACTAAAAATTAATCAACAGTGACATGTGCAGGAAATCAGTGAGTACAAAAAGCATTTTTAGATTTTTAGACCATTTCCAATACTGTAATGATTTTTTTGTCATTTATTTGAAAAATAAAAAAATTAAAAAGTTTTTTCAATGACCAGAATTTTGGTGTGTCCCTAAGAAAAAGTCTCAAGCAGGCATCTTAAAGGGGAACTGAAAAGGGATCCCTGTTCATAGAATTTTCCCGAAAACACAGTAATGAATTAATAAAAAAAGCTGGCGCCAGCGTGTTTTAATGAGTCACATTGGCTTTTTTACACGGCCTGTGCTGGGTTTATGGAGCACGGACTGCATGGAGTGAGCTCATTCCCCCAACACCCTCAGCCCAGTCTCTGGCACAGCCCCCTAAGCCCTGGGGCGCACACACACACACACACACACACACACACACACACATACACAAACATATATTTTATATATATATTTATATATATATATATATATATACACACACATATATACATATATTATATATATTATATATATATATATATATATATATATATATATATATATATATATATACACACACACCACAAGCACACATAAGTACATACACATATGGTCTCTTATTACAGCTATATTCTGGCAGACTCCAACACACACACACACACACACACACACACACACACACACACAAACTCATCGACCGTGTCTGGCAGCTCCAGTGGACTCGGGGGGCACGCAGTAGGCCCGCACTGTTTGCAGGGATTAAAAGCCCAAGCTGGGACTTTCCACCAACCACTGCTTTCACTGTTGACTCGGGCTTTGACCAAACTTTTTCGACACATCATTAGCTGAGCATGCCGAGGCTTATTAGTCCCAGAGAGTCAGAAAAAGGCACAGAGAAACAGAGAGAAGCTCTGAGCATGGTCGATGATGCATTTTGTGTCTATAGTAGTGTCACAGGGACATGATTGATGGTCTGGGTTGGTTCTTGCCTGAGGTGCTGAAAACACAGTGAAAGAGTGTTTTGGAGGGTCGGGTTTTCCGGAGTCGAGTGTCCCTTTTCTGTCGGGATCGGGTGTCGCTCGTCTACGGCCTTTCTCGCACTCTACCTTCGTTAAAACAACCACTTGAGACTTAAGCGCTGAACTGGCCATAGGTGCCACAACAGAGAGAGAGAGAGAGAGAGAGAGAGAGAGAGAGAGAGAGAGAGAGAAAGAAATAAGATGATGACACAGGATGTCAGGAGGAAAAGATGAGGGTGAATAGGGTTTCACAAAATGAACCCTTCTTGCCCTGGTGGTAGGACTCGCGGTTTTTGGGGTCACTTCCTGCCTCCTCAAGTTCTCTCTGAATATTTCCACTCTATACTCTTAAATATATGGATCATATACCCGGCTTTAAATTTCCACATTTGTTTTTCATCAAAGAGACATTCTTACGAGAAGGTCTAACCACAGCCTGGAGTCTTGGATTCGTCTGGGTTAAATAAGAGAGAGAGAGAAAACGTGAGATGGGGCATACGGTGAAAGTTAGGATTCTGAGCTTTAAAGCTGTTCCACTACAAAAAAAAAGAGAACATTTTATACTCAGCATGAAAGAAATCATTTTTTTAAATCTAAACCATATAAAGGAATGTGGTCAAATTGCTATCGGTGACTGGCACACTTCAGGTTCTTCTGACGCTCCACAGAAAGACTTGCCCGCTCCTGTTCTCTCTGCTAACACATGCCTTGAATCCATATTTCACAAGATCCGAATGATTCAGCTGTACAAAATGAAAGGTTGCTGAAGAATTGTTCTAACAGATTTTTTTTTTGAATAAAATTAATGATATTTATATCCTGTGAATGAAATGGCGAACATGTGTGCGCAAGGCGCCGTTTACATCCGGAGCTCTTGTTGGTAAAACAATCCGACTCCGTGGTTTGCCAGGGAGACGTTCACAGGAGAGCGTGGTGAAATCACACCGGCCTTGTGTGCCATGGCTTCCTATAAAGAAATGCATGTGGATCCAATTGAATAAAGATGTCTGAATGTGAAGTGTGTTGTGCAAAACGTTTTGGCTGCTGCAGAGACGCCCTGAGGCGAAGAGGGGTTCGGGTGGTCATGAGCTTGGGCAACAAGCGCACATCACAACAAAGTATGGAGAAGGAAAAGGAGCAGACGAGACGCGCGCATACACAAAAACACACAATTTTGTCTTTTCGTCTCTGACTGCTTTTCATTCCTTATTTCTTCCAGCTATGTCTGCCTTCGTTTCCCCCAACCCCCTTGATCTTTTCCTCCTTCCTGTATGTTTTTTGCACAGCTGAAAAACTGAGCATCTGACTTATCTTGAAGACAAAGCAACCATAAATCACTGGCATATTTAATTTCAACATCTTCTCTGATTGGCAAGTCTCATGAGCTAAAACAGACTGAAACAGAGCCTCTCCTGGCAGAAGTCACATATTCTTAACACCCCTAAAAAATTTTTTTAAAAAGGTGGAGGTTGGAATGACCTCCACTCTGACCAAAGAGTAACCCAGCACCTGCCATGCAGAATCCACATCACTTGAGAGTCACTCATCCTGAAGTGAAGTAGCTGAAGAATCAAATAAATTGTCCTGTAATCACACACCTGCGTGAGAGATTCTGTTTCTGTCTGCCTCTTCCGAATGCCAATAGGTGTCACAACAAGCAATTTGTACACTGTATCCGTTTTCACCCACGTAGGAAGGGAGAGGCTCGCTACTTATGTATGAATGTTTTAAATCCGGCCATCAGTGAAACCGTCGATTTCTCAATCACAGGAAGAGAAATAGACGAAACGCTAGCGGGACGAGCCGGTGTTCCACTTTATACTCAGCCTCCCGAATTATGTGTGTGTCATGCCATGGCAGCTAGAAGAGAGAGAAGGATGGAGTGTGAGGTGACGAGAGAGTGGCAGGACTGAAGCCACTGACATTAGTGTTCCATGATGTGATGTTGAACCTCAGGAGGGAAAAAGAGAGCGGTATAGGGAGGACAGAAAAACAGGCGATGATTAAAACGAGTCTTGAAAACAAGGCAGAAACTCAAGGAGCGCATTATTATTAGGACAAATTATTTATGGTTGAAATACATTACTTTTTCTGTGTGTAATGGGACAGTGAAGGACAGCTAACAAGACTAAGCCTCATTGTCTTTATAGAATATTTATAGATTTTTTGGAAAAATCGCCATTTTTGTGCCATCCACATTGTCGTATTTGCGACGTTAACACGGTTTTAAAAAAAAAAGAAAAAAAAAGTATTCAAATGAATTCTGTAAATATTTGAATTATATACACATCACATTAAATAACACTGTTAATGTAAAAAAATTACATTCTTGCTAAGGTTTTTTTCTTTGTTTGAAGGTGTTCGAGCAAATTAAAAACGTTTTTATATTAAACTAAAATAGCTAGCTTTCTATAGTGATGTTAAAACATGCCCGGCGTATTTCGGTATTTAGGTGACGTTCTAGCTAGTCAGGATACACTAACGTCAGCTTGCTGGCAAACAGTAGAACATGACGTCTTTAGATGCACTTATGGACCGGATCACATCTTTCCTTTTGACTCCACTTAATTCTACGTTGCGTCTCTTTGCTTAACTTCGTGAGCATGAGCGTGAGAAATGACTGTGATTGGCTGAAAGCTCTGAAAGGTTTTCCTGGGAATCACCTCTGGCCTCATTTCCATAACATCGGTATTTTTGAGATTTGAGGTTTATGATTTCAATCTCAAAAGCCAGAATTCTACGTTTTATAAGTAGAGGCTTGGGCTGATTTCTTTCCAGCCCAGAAGCATAGTGAACTACTCTCCATATTTCATCGCCATTGGGGCTAAATTATTTGAGCCTGACACATCTTTAACACATCTGTAACATGTCATAAGCAGTGATTGAGATGGAGCATGTGAAATATAATCATGGGTGTAAAATACATCAGCCAGGAGGATCACTTTCTTGATCATTCTTTTTTTTTTTCAAAATGCCTATGAGTAAATAGATGAGATATGCGTCTTCCAATCAAAGGACAAACTAGGAAATTAAGTTTTGTGTACCTTGGTTTGAAGAAAGCTTTACAATAAAAAAAAAAATCAGCAATCACAAATGGATTAGTGTGTGTGTGTGTGTGTGTGTGTGTGTGTGTGTGTGTGTGTGTGTGTGTGTGTGTGTGTGTGTGTGTGTGTGTAACAGTTTGATGCTCATGATGACACCCCATGCTATATGGCTGAACCCTAGAATAGTACTTGCAAGTTACTGATAGGTATTAGCTTTTTTTTTGTTAGTCCTCCCATTCTTCAATATCGTGACCAGAAATCACTTACTAAATCCACTCTGATTGCAGCTATGGTTCAGAAAAAGTCACAATTGAGCTGCTCTTTGTGCTAGCTTTTTCATACAAGCTCCGTTTATTTAATCAGACAATTAGGCGTCTCTCGTTACAGTAGCTCACGAGTATAAAAACACACACACACACACACACACACACACACACACTATATGCACATTAATATAAGTCCTAACATGCACACAAGCACATGCAGGCAGAAAAAAAAAAACTTCAAAAAGCAGATGTTCATCTTTCACACAAACACATACAGACATGCGTACACGCCGACTGACACGCAAATAGTCACATACACACATCCTTACACACCTGCAAAAATATACAGAGGAAAATAGTGATCTGACAGCTTCCTACGTAATTATAGGGTACAGAGAGTCTTGCTCCCCAGCTCCCATCCCCAGCTTTCATTTTGCCCTTAAACCACCTGTCTGGCTCCTCCCTGATGTTTGCACTTCATTGCCCTAAGAAACAGTTCTTGACAGAAAAAAAAGAGAGATGAGACCCTCAGTCACACAGTGGGGTGGTCTCTCCATAAATCACTTACACTTAAAACACTTTTTAAGAAAATAAATAAATCCCTGTGCTGTACGTCAGCCTTGAACTTATTTCTTTCATGCAGTTCCACTTTGACAAAGGCCAAAATACCCTGTTCTAGAAGAAGGGCGAAAAGATTATTATTATTACTATTATTATAAGGGTGGAAATTATTTACTTGCGTATTTAATCGCACGACTTCAGTGTTTAAAATATTCTCATCAGACCCGATTTTCTACAATCGTCATCCGCACCTAAAATCTAACCCTAACCTTAATCTCAGAAACCAAAAGAAAACTTAGCTTTAGCTTTCCAAATAAAATCTGCTAGGTTTTTTTGTTTGTTTGTTTAAAAAAAATAAGTTTTGCTTGAAGGAACAACACAATCATCTCCACCAGGTCAAACGGTCAGATATTCCTATCCTTGTGTGAAAACAGCTCACTGTCACATATAACTTAGTAAATACAGATGTATCTAGACCTATAAAAGTGAATTAAAAGTGAATTACTAAACAAGGAGGCTGGCTGTGAAGGTAAATTCTCAAACCATATATATAATATATATACACACACACTCCTCATCTCACACCTCTCACACAGTCATTGTTTCTTTGACGCCAGCGGAAATGAATGGATGCAATTGACGATGCTATATTTAATCTGTTTATTCACAATCAGCTGAGGAATGTCTGCTGTTCCATTAAGCAGGGGTGAGAAGGCACATTACAGTTCGGGCCTGAAACATGGCGGAACGTGAATATCTGGTTTGACAATAGTTTGTTTTTCTTTGTGACGGTCCCTTTTGTTTCCGCTCGTGTAAACTCGTGGTTAATCTGAGAGATGTAAACAGCTCGGAACAGAGAAAGGCCGGGGCATTCCAGCTATAAAAGTTAGGACCTGATCCTGTGTGTGTGTGTGTGTGTGTGTGTGTGTGTGTGTGTGTGGGTGGGTGGCTAAATTGATGGCTGCCATGTTTGCAATTTGTTCGCATCTCAGGCTCCTCCTCAGCCCAGATTGTTCCTGGATGTGTTAACCATCATTCTGTCACACATTAAAAATAAACCCAGAGTAGGCCTATGCTAAATACCAACGTTCAATATTTTAATATACGACACATAGCAAGCACTCAACAAGACGAAGTACTGTCAAATTAAAATGCAAATCTTTGATCAAGCTTAAATAATCGATCCCGACCAAATATTTCCCTCGCTACAATTTATAGCCAGATCAATACTTTTTTGGAGATGATTTATGTTTACTAAGAGGTAATAACATATAAGTTACACGTTTGCTACAAATCACGAGTCACCGAAAGGGACGTAAACTTTTTCCTCCTCTTAACAGCTCTCAAAACCGTTAACACCAATCTTTATGCATTTACAATTACGAGTTATACCTGCGGAGGCTTATCAGGTGACATCAAAATCCCTGTGGCGCCACATGGTCATGCACTAACGCTCACAAGTGTCTGTCTTTGCAGTTTTGAGCAAACCGTGTCTCTCGGAAGTTGTGCAATGTGACTCAGGTGCTGATGAACCTGCTCACCTGGCTGCGTGTACAGTCTGTTCGCCAGCGAGACTGACAGGACGACAATGGTGAGATTGGCAGGCATTCCTCAATCATAGCATTGCAGAGAAAATGCTTCATAGATGCAAATAATCGCAATGTGACGGCTGTTTATAAACAAACACGTGTGTAGAATGGTCCCTTCACAGCCGGTACAAACATGCAAATGTTGAGAGTATCCCTTTACACATATCGGGACACTCTACGGAGTACTACTCACATCTTTTCTCTGTTAAAAGGACATAAAAATGTTTCGGGCAATTGAACACAGACAGAGTTAACAAATACAAGTATGGTGATATACACACATGGAACGAAATCAAAGAGTGGAAAGAGTGGTATATTTGTACCGGGAGCTGGTCCCAGAGTATGGAAACTCTGATTGGTTTTCTTCTCTTTCCCCTTTACTCACTTTCTCAATCTCTGTCTTCAATTAAGGCTGACAGCGGTATCGGCTCAGACTGCAGTCAAAAATGCCTTTCTTTCCTTTTTTCGAACTCTCGTAGCAGAAAAGAGAGAGGAAGTCCAGGGGGGGGAAAAGAAGAAAAAACAAACAAAGGCATTGTTTAGAAAGTGTCCTGGGAGCCAAACTCACCCACTTGTGCGCAGCTCCAGCCGTTGTAGAAACTTTCCCAGCTTCACCCAGGATGAAGGAGGAGACAAGAGTGCGTGAGGAGAGGAAGCGAGTGCGCTCGTTGTCCGTCCGGGTCCCTTAAGCTGTAGAGGCAGAGCACAAACCAACTCACCAACTCGTTTCTGTCTCTTTCTTTCCCTCTCCCTCCCTCCTTCTCTTTCGTTTCTTCCTCCCTCTCTTTCTACAGGCACTCACACACTCCCTGTGGCTCTCGGTGAGAAATAATTAGGCTCTGTGAATCATAAATGCAGCCTGGGTCATGTGACTTTAAATAAACAGCACTTTTTTTTCTTTTTTTTGACAAGACACAAAATGTCTAGACAGGAGAAAAAGAGAGACCTACGTTTCTTTCTCTGTCTCCTAAGTCTCCTTTTTCTTATCCCCCTCCCTCTCTTTCTGTCTCTCCGTCTCTCTCTCGCTCTCTTGTTTTCTTCACCTCAATCTCCCTCTGTCGGAGAAACTGACAAACACTGAACAATGGCTGATTTTCGGATGGCAATAAGGAACTCATTTAGAAGTGCTGCACAGAGGCAGAGCTGACTGAAGCCTCGGGGTGTTCCTCCCCCTCCGTCATACGATTCCAACATAGTATTCCTCCAACACCAGCTACAAACACCATATCCTGTAGAGGAAACCAGGGGCTTAAATGCAGGGTGTCCTTTGGGTATTATTGTACAATATGGACAACATATTTGGATTAAGACATGGAGTGCGATAGGGTTATTCAGAGGTAACAGTTGACACACACAAAAAAAAAACAACTGATATGATTCAACTCAAACCTTTTACACATATTAACAATCATCCAAATAAGTCTGTCCTTCACTGATTTTAAACAGTTTGTGTGATTTGTCCCAAAGTAAACCTCAAGTTTTGAGGCTGTGAGTTAAAGGCAAGTTACATATCATTATAGAAAACAGAGATGTCAAGACCAAGGTAATTATTACTGGTCTTCATGTTCGTTAGACCACAAAAATTCTAACAAATAACAACAACCAACTCTTTACTTTAGAATACACATTACTCACGTAAGATATTACAACTTGGAAATTTGCGATGTACAGTAGAGTCAGGGGTGTAATTGTACTTCCTTATTACACTCGTGTTATTTTTTTGCATACTTATTCTTCTTGTTATTGTTGTTATAACTGAATACTTACACTCTTCCTGAGTTGTTTCCTTTCCTCAGTAGGAGGCATGAACTCCATCTAATTTGAAAATCATCTTGAGCTACTTTTCACTAATTTGCTAATGTTAACGCTCTATATTTAACAAAATAAGTGTGTTTTCTTTGCTAATGCCAAGACTAGACTGGCATAGATTCCGGTAACTAATGTAATTGGTTAGTCCAATTCTAGCTAATGATAAATATTGGTTATTTATAGGATATTTTACTTCTGATTAATTCATTATCAAACTACGTACCGTTAGTCATGCATATTGTGTATGACCAGCTAATAAGAGGGACAGCACCTTACATTAGTCACCAGAAACTTACATGTTTCAGCCACAAAAAAAAAAATTACTTTTTTTTTTTTTTTTTTAACAGTTTTAGATAAATAAGTTACTTTTCACATGAAAACATTACATTACTTGATTTCGGCAGTTAAAGCATTTACTTTTGAATTTTTAATGCTTGAATTCATTTAAAAGTATCAACTTTTTGACTTTCACTTGAGTCCATTTTTGAGTAAGTAGAGTTCATCAGTACTTTTTCCATCCACCTGTATACAGAATGGCGATGCTGATATACTGTAAAGCCACATGCTATGAAATCCCAAAGAAGGTAGCTTTCAATATTTCACTGTCTAGTCTTGAATAAAGAACTATGAGAACTTCCATAATGTAAAATACATAGTTGATGCATACAGATCCACCACCTTTTCATATTTTTCAGAATATTTTTACAGAAGAAAGGGACCTGAAAGTACAGGAAGTCCCCTCTGATATGGTAGCTAGGGTGTGTCTGCATATATGCCACTCTCTGTATGAGCTCATATGGTTTAGATCTGTACTGGGTGTAGATTGTGCTCGATGGGCTGTTTGTGGTTCTGGGTGTATGCCCTCGGCTGTTCCTGAATCTGATGTTCTGAAATGAATTTTGGTTAAAACCCCAAAACCTCACTACAGAGACACACCTTAACTAGTTCCCCTTTCATAGTACCACCTCTTGTGTGCCCATCTCACGTTGCCAGAATGGGGCAGAAAGGCTGCTGGTAAAAAAAAAAAAAAAAAAAAAAAAAAAATCCTTTTTTAAAAAGTGGTTACCTGCTTTTGATTACGCAGACCGCTACAAAAACCCCAGTGTTAGACACATTGAGACACATTAAACTGTTTGACCTTCAGTCCTCAGATCCGAGATATAAGATAACAAATACAAACTGGAATTTAAAGAGGACCCACTCCTCCCAGTCCACTATTAACCATGATCTAATGTTTAAAGGGGATATATGACTCCTCTGGTGGAACAGAAATGCCTTCATCCTATTATTAGGGAATCATGAGTTTGAATCTCAATGATGCAACAGCAATCTGTGGCCAGCTGTGCAAGAGAGCAAAACTGGCATTTTTCTGTCATCTGTCAATCAGAGTGATACTAGCCAATCGTGATTTCATGAACATGAAGCAGGGTAGATAGTGCCATTTTCCACATGTGTTCAGCTGCCCAGTGGCATAGCAGGAACCGCAGTTCAAAAGGTTGCAGTTGGCTGGCTTCATGCATCTCAGAGGAAGCGCATGCCTTCCCACTTGGTAGCTGTCATGTGATGAGTAGAGCTAGCTAGTTGGTGGAAATGGAATAAATTGGAGGAAATTGTGGGGAAAATCCCCAAACAGGTAGCCTGAACCACAATTGACAACATTTTTGATGGACTGGTGTGTAAGAGTGGAGGCAATCGCCTTTGTGGGCGATTTTTTATAATAGTCTTTATTAAGTCTTTATTATCAGTCCATCTTTTAGGGTTCATTTAGAATTCATGACCGGGGGATAGCACACCATTATCAGCCAGTCAATGGCTAGACAAATGGACATACGTAAAAGGTTGCATGATGCTTCTTCGGGTCCTCTAAAATCTAAAGCCTTTTCCTCTCAAGTGGAATTACGAGGGCAAAAAACGATGGCAGTTATTTGGCAGACAACAACCACAAGTCATGTACATGCAAGTCTATAATCCGCTTTATAATCAGAAACATTGGCTGCACTGACACTGATAAAATAATCATGATTTGATCATGTAGATGTTCATGGTGGTGGAGAAGCCATCTATGTGTCTGCATGATGAGCACTCTATAGGGTACATGAGTATATGTCCGATGTGTGTAAGAAAGACAAAGCTATCACATTGTTTATATCAAGATCAGTTTGTGTGTTAGTTGTCCAAAAACCTTGTTTCTCAATTGTGGCCTGGTAGTGGTCCAGAACTCGATGGTTTGGAGCCTCTGGCCAAGGGCATGGCTAGCAAAGAGATCCTGCACATCATACAGTTTCCTTGAGTTCTTCATCAAATTCCTACAGACACAATGGTGCCCCCAAAATAGATTTGAATATAAAAAAAAACTGACCACAAACCAGACAACACTAGCTTTATATGGAAATTTTAAAGTTGTGTAACTTATTAAGCTTATTACAGAAGTGTAATATGTTACATAATGAAATGCCTATGCCAAAAAAATGTCTAAGACCTGCCATTTAAAAAAAAAAAAAAAAAAAAAGTCTTCCATAATGATCTATTTATCTGACTTGAATACACAGACAGTGATAGGGCAACCACAGCAGTGTTGGCATCAGAACGTAGTCAACAGGAAATGTTTGACGTAGCCACACTTCACAGGGAGTTCACCATTTTCTAAACGTTACTTCTGGGTAGAGTGCGTTCTAAATTTTGTTCTGACATGATGTGTACTAACATGAAATCCTCACACATCATACTAAACTAAAATAAATAAATAAATAAATAAATAAATAAATCACAGACAGGCAAAATCCTACAGTTTGGCTTTATAAAAAAGTCTCTAATAATATCAACTCATGGTATATATTGTATTTAATTCCTTAATCTTGTATTTAATGCTTAATGTGTATAAGCAAGTGTCTACATCAGTGTGTGTGTGTGTGCATGAGTGAGTGTCAGTAGCAGCCAAGTAGTAGAAAGGTCAGAGGTTAGCAGTGTTTGTGTTTCAGAGTCAGTGGAGTGTGCTGGAGGCTGAGATTTATGATCCGTGTGTCGGGGAGACTGCCGAGTGCAGGATAATGAAGACAGATCAGACTGCTATCTCCAACCAACCACCCCCCCCCCCCCCCATTCTCTCTATCACTCTCTCTCGCGCGCGCTCTACCTCCACTTCTATGTAAAGCAGGCAGCTTCGGTGTGCTTCCGGCCTGATCGTTAACACTCTCTCCATGTTCCAGTTCTCATTCCCATCTTTTTAACCACCTCCATGTCCCTGTCGTCTTCCTGTCAGGCTATCCATCTCTTCAGGTTCCTACAACTGGCTCTAGACTGTCAATTAATTTAAATTATGTTATTAAGTACAAACTACTTAGCTAAGGCAATAATTTGCATACCTTGTGTAAGCTTTACAATCAAGTAAGTTAGTTAGCTTAAGAAGGTGAAATATGGTTTCATCTTTTCACATATGGAGCTATGAAATATATAGCTACATTTGCAGTTAGCTAGAGCTTCTTGTGTTCTCTGCAGTAATCTCCATTTCTTCTGCCTTCTTGTCTCACCCTCTTCCACTAATGGCCTCGTCATTACATCAGGGTCACTTCCCATTCTGCGAATTGACCGACCCACATCGATGCCTTCTGACATCTTTCATTCTGTAAATTGCCTGCTTCACACTTTTTTCCCCTTGGATAATTAGCATGGGTACATGAGTCTGGAATAGGAAAACTGTCCCTATGAAGACAGATGAGTATTTATTTGAATCTAAGACAACAACAACAGCCTGGAAAGGAAAAGGAAAAACCACAAAGAACCGCTACCAATGAGTAAAGGATGGGGGTTTTGATGAATTTCTAATCAGGAACACTGTGCCTGTAATGAGCTCAGTATTTCCTCGCGTTCTGATTGATGTCATATGCCACACCAAAGACATGCAGGTGACACAATACAGGCATGCATGGCCAATCTCACATACACATAAGCAAGAAAATAAAGACACAAATAAACTTAACCCACCCACCCACCAACCGGACTCACAAAGTTAGACGTTCATCCTGAGAAGTCAAGGGGCTCATTCATCCTGCCTGGCAAAATGTACACTTTCAGAATCCAGCTGTCATGAAGTGAAAACATACACACCAGAAAGTAACAGAGGAGGCATTGGAAAATGGAAAATGAACTTTGAAGGAAGGTGGGGGGCGGGGGGAGAAGAAGCCTATTTATACCGCATACCATACACACGGGTTAATGTCAAATACAATTTCACAAAATCACATCATTTTATATTTGAGCCAAAATGTGTGTATTACTGTAGCCTATGGATGGATCATATATGATGTGTGTGTGTTTAGGAATGATGGGTGGAAGAATTGAAGGGGGGTACAAAATTTTTTTTTATCAAAGTGCCAACAAATACATTAAAAAAGTGAATAGTCCTCCTTGTCTCTATAATCAGCCATGATGTCACCATGAACCTTTTCTGAACTCACCGTTAAAGCATTTTTTTTTACGTTTTTCTCTCTTTCTTTGCCTCCAAGTTTTTTTTCCACCTCTCCCTCTCAAGGATACCTCACTCTTGCCTGAACTCTTCCTTCAAACTCGCACTTTTCCCACCCCTCTTTTCGTCTGCTGTTTTTCTCTCTCAGTTTGGTGCTCATAACACACCCACTCTCGTGCGCATGCGCACTCAGTGCACCCCCTCTCTCGTTGTACTAATTGAATCACCGCACGTGAAGCGCGCTGCCAAAAGTACCAGGATGTTCTCATTAAACCTGGACTTTGTTGAAACAGCAGCACGAAGGCGAGAGGAGGGGGACCAAGCCGCTAAAAGAAAAAGGAGGGGGAGGGTTAAAAGAGAGAAAGAAACAAAAAGGAGAAAGATAGAGAGAGAGAGAGAGAGAGAGAGAGAGAGAGAGAGATTTAGTGGGGGTAAGCAGGCTGTTCAACATGTGGAAGTGATTCTGTAATTACGGCAAATCTGCGAGCGCCAGAGGAAAGGTCGTCTTTTCCATGCCTCCTCCTCCACAAATAAAACTCCCCCTTGTGTAGCAGAAATGGCACGCTCTCAAGACACTTACCATTCAAAGCTGCATATATACACAGCAGGCTGCCGTTAAATGAACTGGTATCTGAGCGAGTCTTTGTTCGAGCCAGTAATGATTTCAGCCAGTAGGCAATTCAACAAGAACGCACTGGTTGTAGCCTTAAGAAGCTGTAAATCACAAAGAATATCCAAATCCATTCCTCTAATTAAAAACACCGATTTTGTTTTGTTGTTTGGGGGTTGTTTTTTTCAGTTTCACAGCTTGCCATTACTCAGTCATCCCACTCAGTGAACGCATCCAAACCTCCGGCCCAACCGCGTCAGCAAACTTGGCATCTGTTTAATCTCAGAACTCCAAGTATAAAGCTAAAATATGAAAAATGTAGAGAGAGAGAGACAGATGGCAGACGTGACTGACAGTGATGGGTGACGACCTAGCCGGAGGCCCAAGGTGTTTGTGTGTGTGTGTGTGTTTGTTGGCAGCATCTCCTATTCAGTTCCCAAACACCGCCGCGCGCGCACTCTATAATTACCGGGCTGTTCTGCCATAACATGCTCTCCTCTCTGCATATGTCGCCCACAGTTATAAAGGTTCATAACTGCTGACTGCAGCACGAATTTTTTTTATCACGCCCAATTAATCCTGCCAACGCTCAAAACACTACATAAACAGAGTTTGAGTCCTTTGTGTATGACTTGTATGGCTTGTATGCATCACTACACTCATCATGTCATCATAAACTATTATGGTTAATCATATTTATGTTACAATGTAGAAAAATGTCCTACATAAATCATAGGCCATAAAGCGGCCAGAAAATGCACGTATAGGCCTACTTTAAACGTTTGGCAGTAGGCCTTCATCATGCTTTCTCACTCTGTGATTTAAAACAGGTGCTTTTTTTTGGTGGCCAAATTAGCTCCATGGCCAATCGCACGCCTGTGAATTTTCGTGTAAATGATATTTTGCCCAAGTACGAAAAAAAAAGCCTTCAAATTAAACTTGTAGACAAAGCAATTTCCTGCATTATAGTGACACCTAGCGGCGGAAATGCTTGAATTGCATTACATAATACATCACCTTGTAGACTACAAAGTTTTGTTTTTATTGTAATCTTTCTTTTTCTTTTTTCTTTTTTTTTTTTCAAAATGGCGATTGTGATTCTGAAACAATCTTACAAAACACTACGCAAACTATTTATTTATTTATTTATTTATGGTCACTTACAGGAATGTATTTTCTTATATTATGAATACTGACGAGAAACTTGAAATGGTTATACACTCAAAAAGAGGTATCAACCCTAGGCTACTTTGGGTTGAAATGTATCTTCTGTACCTTTATTAGTCCATGTAACTAATAACGTGGTAAGTTGTATGTGGTGAAACACTAAATACAGTGGTGCTTGAAAGTGTTGTGAACCCTTTAGAATTTTCTATATTTCTGTATAAATATGACCTAAAACATCATCTTATTTTGACACACATCCTAAAAGTAGATAAAGAGAACCCAATTAAACAAATGAGACAAAAATATTATACTTGGTCATTTATTTATTGAGAAGAATGACCCAATGTTACATATCTGTGAGTGGCAAAAGTATGTGAACCTCTAGGATTAGCAGTTAATTTCAAGGTGAAATTTATGTCTTTTCAATCAATGGGCTGACAATCAGTTGTAAGTGAGCGTCCTGTTTTATTTAAAGAACAGGGATCTATCAAAGTCTGATCTTCACAACACATGTTTGTGGATGTGTATTGTGGCACAAACAAATGAGAGACCATTGTTTTTCAAGACCATTGTTGCCCTCTCCAGGAGTGGTCGACAAACAAAGATCCAAGCTAACTTTTAAGCAACTAAAGGCCTCTCTCACATTGGCTAATGTTAATGTTCATGAGTCCATGATAAGGAGAACACTGAACAACAATGGTGTGCATGGTAGGCTTGCAAGGAGATAGACATTGCTCTCCAAATAGAACATTGCTGCCTGTCTGCAGTTTAAAGATCACATGGACAAGCCAGAAGGCATTTTAAAAAGAATGTTTTGTGGATGGATAAGACCAAAATAGAACTTTTGGTTTAAATGAGAAGCGTCAACAGAAAGTGGGTCATGCACCGAGACAACGACCTTAAGCACACGAATCGTTTGAACAAAAATGGTTAAAGAAGAATACAGGTAATGTTTTGGAATAGCCAAGTCTAAGTCCTGAGCTCCAGCTGTGGCTCAGGTGGAAGAGCGGGTTGTCCACTCATCGTAGGGTTGGCGGTTCGATTGCACACATGACTCCACATACCAAAGTGTCCTTGGGCAAGACACTGAACCCCAAGTTGCTCCAGGTGGCAAGTTAGCACCTTGCATGGCAGCTCTGCTACCATCAGTGTGTGAGTGTGTGTGTGAATGGGTGAATGAGACACAGTGTAAAGTGCTTTGGATAAAAGTGCTATTTAAGTGCAGACCATTTACTTTAATCCAATAGAAATGTTGTGGAAGGACCTGAAGCAAGCAGTTCATGTGAGAAACCCACCAACATCCCATAGTTGAAGCTGTTCTGTACTGAGGAACGGGCTAAAATTCCTCCAAGCCAATATGCAGGCCTGATCAACAGTTACCGGAAACGTTTAGTTGCAGTTATTGCTGAACAAGGGGGTCACACCAGATACTGAAAACAAAGGTTCACATAATAGGCTCACTCACAGATGTACTCGAGACATAAGATATGAGACCAAGAAAAATATTTTTGTCTCATTTGTTTAATTGGGTTCTCTTTATCTACTTCTAGGACAAACTTTCAAGAACCACTGTTGCTTTTAGAGTAAAACTGTGATTAGTATTCTGTCCAATTATGTACCTTAAATTATTTTAAAGGTATATTACTCATATTTCCAGGGGATATATGCATACTGAAGGCACAAAGGATGTCCCTGTGGGGGTACCATGCCAGCAACAAGAAAAAGTACAGCCTGGTACATTTATTTCTGAGGGTTATGCTATTAGTAGTAGTTTACGGTGTTTAGGCTTTAATTCCAACCTACTTTTTTAAAACGGCGATTGTAATTCTAAATCACACTTACCAAAGACTTACAAAGGGCATTTTTATTCATTTGTAGGAAAGAATTTTCATGCAGAATAAAATTTGAATTTCTTACATGTAAAAAGTCGGGTGTATAGGTTTGCAGCCACCAGAGGGGGCTGTTACTCTCTTATATCTCCCTGTGCCTTTGTCCCTACGTGTACTCGCAATGTTTTTAGCGTTTAGGTGTTTAAATGAAGCTCCGAATAGAAATGCTTGTGAATTTACAACCTGAACTAAGAGCAAAACTGTCTGTCAGAGTCGACTGTACAGCCTACTAGTATACATATCTTAGATTTTGTGTGTCTGAAATGTTTTGAAAACGAGTTAATTCCATGCCAAAAGCTCATCTATATACATTCTGTGTCTGTCACGTGACCCACGCAGTGGACATCTCCAAGGATTCCCAACAGTTGTGGATTTTAATAGCTACTACTGTTGATGCAGCCTTCATGTCGTGACACTTCACAGGGCGTGTTTTGACAAGTAGCAAATGCCTTTTGAAAGCAACGCTTCGGTCACGGTGAGCTCCGCCTCCGTTCCACGTGCTCGCCTTTGCCTCTCATGTCTCAGTGCTGCACGCTCTAACATTTTGCATAAAATGTGTGTCAGTAGGGCAGCGATCTCTCCGGCACATGCAGAGCGCACATGCACGAGGCGGCTTTTCACCCCGCGCTCGAATAAGCACATCTAATACCCCAGCTCAAATGAAAGTGCGCGGTGTCACACTAAAGCAGGGAGAGAAAACGGAGTTAGAGGGGCACGCGAGTCCAAAGGAACCACACGCATTCTCAATAGGGTCCCTTAGTGGCACTACCCAAGTCACCTGAGCGGGACGGATGTGGGTGTGAGAGGTGTGAGATGTGTTATCGCTAGGGTGGGGTGCTCAAGTTTTGACAGTCCGTCCCTGTACACAGTCGTGGCAAGATTTACTCTGAATTCTTCACTATAGGATACAACACGGCGCGCGTGCCAGACCCGAGACGTTATTACACCGGCAAAGATCTAGACAGTGAGAAGGAACTGCAGAAAGCTCGGCGCACCTGACAGAGCTCGGGCTTTATTTTGCACACTTATCTCCTGTTTTGTATGCACTACTGTTTATTCTTCCTTCTGTGCATCCGTATTTATGACTTTTTCACCGGTTTCGACCCGCGCACTTATTCGACACCTCTTTCGCCTAATTCGACATATGCACATATTGAGGATCTGAGCCTGATCTAAAGACAATAATCGACAAAAAGATCGAACAAGACATATATCAAGGATGGATAGCAACCCTGGTGAGTAATAATAATAATAATAATAATAATAATAATAATAATCGTTATTATCATAGGCTATAATTACCATTTACATAGACTAATGAATTTCATGCAAATTTATGTCAAAAGATATTGCTTTAAACATACAGCCTATATTATTTATTCAGTTGTCATGTTTTTTGCCGCATTTTTGTGTCGATCCAGGCTTGTCGTAAGTTAGGTTCTTGGTGTCTACCTGTCCATTGGCTTGCAATATTATAAAATTTAGCTGAGTTATATGCACAACTGTGTGCATTTTTTTATGTGGAAATTACATTGCTGTGTGCAGTGCTCCTTTACTGCCTATAAGGGCGCAACGAGCAAGTGCAAGGTGCATTATTAACTTTCAGTTTACGTACACAAGCGACGATGAATGATTGCCAACACTCAGCAGGGCTGACACGAACAGCAGCATGAAACACTGTAAGATCTATGAGTGCTGCACGCGCGCGCACTTGCAACTTCCTGTTCTGAGCATGAAAACAAACTCACGTGGAGCAGTCCACGCGCCTCCGCTCCAGAAGCCCAAGTGTTTTGGTTCAGCGGGCGAGCTGCCTAAAATGAGACTCTGTAGCCATGCAACTATCACTGGGGCGTGATATAAACAGAAAAAAATGCTATTTGTGTGTCAGGGCCATCTAGCCTACAGCAGCTCAATCAGATATACACAGATGTGTGTGTTTGGGCATGTTGTTAGGTTAGGGTTAGATTTGGTGTAGACATAGCATTAAAAGTAGCTGCGTTAATAATGAGTCAGTGTAAGGTACTCACAAGGATAGTAAGACGTGTGTGTGTGTGTGTGTGTGTGTGTGTGTGTGTGTGTATGTGTGTGCAACACCTCTTACTGAATTCCACAATTAACAGAATTGCATCTCATTTCAAAACCTATTCTTCAGTTTGTCAGCAAAATTATTTAATAACAATTAGATTAATAATATAAAAGAACTCTTTTATATTATTACTTGAATGTCTACTATAAGAACTTGGCTAGTTAAGCTTATTTGCACAGGGCTTTCCTCTGGAAGGTTATCCAGGGGCCACCAAGCCCTGCTGGATCTGCTTACCTAGTGCACTGGTCTATTGACTGAAGGATGTTTTATTGGTTCAAAAGGTTATGGTCACGTTCTTGGACCCGTGATAGAAACTTTAGTGTCCTTTTGAACTCCTCGGGTTTTAGGAAATCCAGGTTTGGTCATGTGAAACAAATAGTTGACAATGAAATGAAAACATGCCACACCTCACTTTATGGCCAGCAAAATATAATTACTGGTATTGTATGACACGTGAGTTTGTACAGGATTGTTATTGTTATTGATGGACTAAAACAGACTGACAAATACTGACATAAGCCACAAGTGATCTACTGTTCCACTGCGGAGCTAGGCAGAGGAGTGATATGAAACAGTGCCAAGATGATGATTATAGCAACCAGTTGGTATTTGGTTTCATTTGCAGTGCGGGTGAATGTTGTACACTTTGGGGGAACACTTGGCACATAGACTTGACTATGACACATAAACTCTCTCAGACCTAGCCTGATGGTACCAAACTGGACTTTTCATTGTAACTGCAGGTGGTCTCATCAAGGGTACCTTTTCAACTGGAAATGTGAATATAGTATACCTTTAACACATTACTCTAAAAATTACACCACATGTATTGTCCCAGGTACCTTACTAGAATCATACTAAAGGTACAAAAAGGTGTAGGCCTACTTCACGGTACCACCGAAACGAAAAGGGAAAATCCAGTTCATTAGCCTACATTTATATCTCAGAGTGAAGGGTTCTTTGTATCTTTGCATAATGAAGTATTCCTAGCTTACTAAAAGGGTTCTAGTTTGAAACCCTTTCTGGTAAAGTTCCACTATTGTAGGCTTCTACATAGAAAGTTTAAGGGTTTCTGCAGAGGGACAACCGCATAACCTTTAAGGGTTCCAGATTTAGATTGATGCCTCTTATCTTCTGTTATGACTGTCTAGCTCTGTTTGTCTCATTCAGACTTCGATCGTTTTCCATTCCTGTAGAGAGAACTGCAGTCCTGGATATTGCTGCACTACCCTTCTCTCAACCCGAGTCCAAAAATGTGCTGTAAACAATATACGAAATAAAAGGTCATATGAGGCAATGTATAGATCTGAGTGTTGAATTTCGCTGGGTAGCGGCGCTAAATGCAGAATCAGAGGAGAGAACTCCCTCCCATCCCTCCCCCTTTAATTTCACGTTAAAAAAAATAAAATAATAAAATAACAAAACAGGCAAAGCTCCGCCCACGTGCGCGATATCCTCTCCTCGTTCCCTCGCGCGCCTCCGTTCGCCTTCACGTGGATGCGCTCTCTCGGCCGCGTGCGGCGCGTGATTCCCGCACCCCCTCCCACCCGCACCCCCTCCCACCCTCACCCCCACACTCCCTCCCTCACTGTTGTACTGCTCTTGACTCTGCTGTATATTTCGGTGGCCGCTCCAGAGAGACGGAAAGAGGGAGGTTGGTCAGTGGGTCAGAGATTTCACCGAGGAAATGTAGCGCGTCGTCACGTTTTCCGCCGCATGCAATATCTTTTTTTTTCCACTTTAAAGGGGCTGTTTATAATTTACAGGATTATAAACCTCGTGAACAGTGTCCTAGTATCGTTTGATCCACAAACAGAACAAGGGCATCTTGATAAGCATGTGATCTGAAAAAGCATAGTATTGGGCTTTTATTGCTTCTCTGTTATTGCTTACCTTTAAAGCTGCTATAAATAGATACCTTAAAGCTGCTATAAATAAATCATTCCTTCAAAAAAAAAAAAGCCTTGTTTTTTTCCCTCTCATGACGTGAATCTCTTGACATTAAGACAAAACAACACAGCTTGTCATGTTACCCAGAAAATCACAAATGACTCTGTCCTAAAAACTTCCCCACGTCAGAATTTTCCTTTACAAAGCACTGACACTGGAGACTCCTTCCATACATTGTAGTTCTGTGTAGTCTCATGTGTTGTTTTATGTAGCGCCATGGTCCTGGTGGAACGTTGTTTCGTTTCACTGTGTACTGTACCAACTGTATATGGTTGAAATGACAATAAAGCCAGCTGGCTTGACACAAATGTACAATAAACGTCTCCTTAGAGAAAGCTTCAAACGTGTAAGTTTTTCTTTGTTAAATAACAAAGAAAAACTTTCTTTGTTTTTGCATCCAATGATTATTAGCCTTAGGTTTTATAGATTGTTCCCTATACAAGTTCCTGTGAATTAGTTGTTACTATAGAAACGATAATGTATTAGAACAAGCCCATGAACATAAGCCTGTGAAACCTTGATGTACTACTGTCACAGCTGCTGTTATAAAAAAAAATGAATCAACACATTCTGGCAAATCAGATTTGAGCATTCAACTGTGGCATGTGTTTTAGATAGTGTATCACTTGATTCAAATAGTCCACTGTGACTTTGACCTACTTTGAGAAGTGATCCCTTTTATTAACAAACACCGAATGGAGCAGCATGCCGTGTATCTCTACTCCCTCTTAAGCGTTTTATGTTCTATTGAGCCTTCACGTGTGAGCTATGAGACTCTATAAAGCGCAATAATACAGTAACAGCATGACTCATATGCCCCTACACTTTTAGACACCGAAACATGAAGATGATATTGAGATCACGCTGGACGGCAACAGTGCAAGCCAGGGGATTTTAACATTTTGCATAGATGGTAAAGGGAGGGAAAGAGCAGGGTGAGAAGGGGAAATGATTGTGCCTGTATAGAGAGTACACGCTCCTGTGTCTGACTTTACTCCCAGGCAGATTAAAGTTTGCACGCATAGTCTAAGCTCATGATGAGCTGTTAGGGTCCTGCTGATTCCTTAATTAACATGAGTATTTCCACTGACCCTCTTCCTTTTATCCTGCAGAGACCATGCCTAAGAACTGTCTTTTACACTCGATAATCCAGAGAGGTCATTGTACCTATTAAAATGATAAAATGAGAAATGATATCCTTTTAGCCTCAAGTGTGGACCCTTCAAGTGCATTCCTTCACCAGAAGCTGGCTCTTCATCTATTACTCCATATTTCCATGAAATACTCTGTGGGCACATGTTGTCCAGAAGTGAGTGTATGTTGTATGGGTGGGGCTGCTGAGCTAATCTCAGGTAATGACCTGAGTCACACACATGGAAGGTCAGGCATGGCAGTGTGTCAACACTAAATCCCACACATACACGCTTACTGTGGGATTAAAAAACACCCGTGTTAATCAGTTAACATGCAGCATGAGGTAGCAGCAGCGCTGTGGAGGGGCCGAGCCAGGGGAAGCATCTGTTTATATTTTCCTCACTCACAGAGCAGAGGTTATTTGCACTGTGCAGCTTGTAGCCTCAAACCTTTTCCTGTTGTTTACTTGGGAGGCTGCGATGGCAGAGTTCAAGGAACAGGCTACTGTAAAATGACTGTTAAGGCTACGGGGTTGAGTAGACTATAGTAGACATTTTTTATTTAGTTTTTTGTTTGGATGAGGATATGTGGTCTTGTAGTATTGCATATCCATGGGCCTTCTCATAAAAAGCTTGTAAATAATAAATATAGGCCTGCAGATGTGCATATTATGAAGTGTTTTGAGCCCGAGGAAGCAAACTGTAGTCCTGGAAGTGCAAAAGTAACTCATGTACAAACATTTTTTAAAAATAAATCAATAAATCAATAAAAATTAAGTACAAAATAATGTAACACTAGGATTATAATCAGGAGATGTTATGTGATAGTTTGGTGAAAAGTAAATTGAGATGAATTCCATGGTGCCCATTAGGAGCTGATTAGTCATGATTAGTCATGATTAGTCATGATCTAGGAGGTTCACACCTAGTATTCCTGGGAAAGACTCTGGATGCACCATGACCATGACCAGGGTAAAGTGGTTACTGAAGATGCAGGAATAATAATAATATTGATAACAATAATAAGCAGACTGTGCAACGTACATGAGATTATAGACCATCATAAATTGCAACATATAAGGTTATAGCAGCATCCATGGTTTATAGATTTGTACACAATCAAGCAGTTTCCCTACACTAACACACCTAATTAGCTCATTCGAGTTTAGAAGGTTTGTTACAGCAGAAACCCGAGAAAATTCTGGTTTTGGCACCTCTGATGCATTCTGTTGTAATGTAAACACAACCTTTGCAAACTATAGTGCTTTAAAAGCAACATGTCACTTCTCTCTTATTTGGGTCACAAGAAAGAGTAATAGCTGCTAACAGTCATTTCTCATTATAAGATTCAGACTCGGTGGATCAAAGGTCCAGCCAAAGCCGCAGAGCACATTCTCACCAAACGTGACCCTCCCTCCCCGCCTGTGATCCATTTCGCGCAGTGGTAGCGTTGCAAGACGTCCTTGAGCGCGCGCCACCGACATGAAATCACGGAACCGATTTGTGACGTTGCGCACGAGACCGCGGATTTCGCAGCTCCATGTGAGGAGTCGGTCAGGTGCTGCTCGCGGCTGGCTCCGTGCCACAGGAGCGAGAGGAGCCGCTATTGGTGTGGAGGCAAGAGGCGTGAGAGAGCGCGGCCACGTGACACCAACACGAAGTCAGCTCATCCGAGTCGCATGACCGGAGATGCGGGAGGATGCGGTGCAGAAGAGCACGGGGGGAGAAAGGGGGAGGATGAACCACAGGAGCTAATGCTGTGCTAAATTAGGCCACTAGATCCGCAAGTAAAAGATTAAAAAGCTTGTTATTAAAAATCTGAAAATACACTCTTAGAAAAAGAATCCCTTTAAGGTCGGTTCTTCAATGGGTATTTGAATAAGGGTTCCTAAAATGGTTCTGCTTGTAGCCCTCTCTTCCTGTGGGAAACTCTCGGATGTAAGTTTCTTCAATTAAAATTTAAACATTCCCCCAGTAGGACAACTGAAAAATCCTCAAGGGTTCTAGATTTAATCTGGATTTATTTATTCATTTATTTATTTATTTTTGCTTCAATGATATGAATCAAGTGCTCTGCAACATATATATATATATATATATATATATATATATATATATATATATATATATATATATATATATATATATAAACTGTAACTATACCTATATACTGTACTTACTTTACATAAGTGTGTATTGTTAACTTCTAATTTATAATCAAATTTATATTGGTCAAAAATGTATTAGCTTTTTCATCCACACAGCTGTACTTTCCGAAAACAGCATTTTCAAGCTCTACAGCAGTGGTCACAAACTCTCTTCCTTGAGATCTATCTTCCTGCAGGTTTCCTCTCCAACCAAAACCTAACACACCTGTTTTAGTTGATCAAGATCTTCTTAAGGCAAAGATTAAATGGGCAGGTGTGCACAGTTATGGTTGGAGCTAAAGTCTTCAGGAAGGTGACCACTGCTCTACAACATGAGTTCTCAGACTGTTTGCAGCCATCAACCCAGTTAGTATACAATACAGTTAGTATTAACTGTAAAATGCTAAATAGCGCTAAATGTTTACTCCTGGTTTGAGTGTTAGGTTTCACCTGTGAAGACTACATTTGTTGTTAAAAAGGATAAGCCGAAATGTAGACCAGAGAGCTGTCTATGGGAGAAATGCCAACCATTTTGAAGCTGAGAAAAGAGGGAAACTCTATCAGAGCCATTGAACAAGCATTGGGCATAGCCAAATAACAATTTGGAATGTCCTGAAAAATAAAGAAACCACTGGTGTATTAACAACAATACATGGAACTGGTCAGCCAAGGAAAACAACAGCAGTTGATGACAGAAACATTGTGAGAGCTGTGAAGAAAAGCCCTAAAACAACACTTAGTGACATCACCAACAACCTCCACAGGGCAGGGGTGAAGGTATCACAATCCACCATTCAAAGAAGACTTCAAGTGTAGAAATATAAAGGACATACCATAAGATACAATCCACTCATCAGCAGTAAGAATCAGAAGGCCAGATTTGAATTTGCAAAGAAAAACAAACATTAAATACAAACATTCTGGAACCAAGATTAGCCTCTATTAAAGTGATGGAAAGCCCAAATGTGGTGAAAGAAAGGATCTGCTCATGATCCAAAACATACAAGCTCATCTGTGAAACATGGTGGAGGTAGCGTCATGGCTTGGGCTTGCATAACTGCTTCTGGAACATTCTCACTAATCTTTATTGATGATGTAACTCATGATGGTAGCAACAGAATAAATTCAGATGTCTTCAGAAACAATCTGTTTTCCAGTTTAAAGAGCAATGCATCCAATCTAATCGGGAGGAACTTCATCATGCAGCAAGACAATAACCCAAAGCACTGCCAATACAACAAAGGACTTCGTCAGCAGGGAAAAGGTAGAATGTTTTAGATGGGACAAGTCAGTCACCAGACCTTAACCCAGTTGAGCATGCATTTCACTTCCTGAAGAGAGAAACCCCCCAAAACAAACAACAACTGAAAAACAACTGTTCCTATACTTTTGCTCACCTAAAAACTGAGTGGTCTGCCACCAAAGGTGCCATGTTTTATGTTTCTACCACATCTAGATGTAAATATCAGCAAAATAAATCTGAAATTCTGATCTAAAAATTTTTTTATCTCAAACCCAAATGTTTTCAATGTATAGCAAAAACAATAGAATTGGCCTTACTGTTCCAATACTTTCAGATAGGACTGTATAATAGTTTTGATGATGGTGGGTGGTGTAACAAAAGAAAAAATTTGTGGGGCCCCCTGTCTATGCTTCATGGGCCATGAGACCATGAGAACCATGGGTCTACAGAATATCTCATAATATTGTTGTGAAAATTTAATTTGTTTTTAAAATAGGAATATGGCTATGTAAATCTAAAGAAAAAAAATAATCCAATAAAGTTCCCTAAAATATAATCTCTTAAAAATAAAATCTCTACTAAAATCACTTGCTTAGTGAATGCATATGTCAGTGATGCTGTTTTAACACTTGCATTTATTCTATCTGAGCCTGCTTTTATTATTTATTAATAAGCACGATATATTGCTTATTAATCATTAATGCAATATTGGCCCTTGTAGTAACCTACTTATTTTGTAGAGGAATGTAGTGCTGAGTGCTAACTGAGCTTCACAAGTTTTATTGTGTGCTCTGAGCATCCAGACCAACCTCAGGCATTGCAGATGAGTGTTACTATTTATGATCGAATGAATTACAACATATTCAACATATTGCACCATGTGACACCAAGACCTCAGTACTGATTTAATATATTATGTGGCACATTATTATCAACATTATACATATAAAAATATATTTGCAATATAGTATTTAGTTCATTTTATCTTGCCCCTTCACTAATCTGAGATTACACAACGTTGCATCACTTTACTCTGAATTTAATGACTACGAACAAAAATCTTCCCCGACTGGCTGGCCAGTTGGTTTCTTTATTGCTGTGTAGCCTGTTCTGTGTAACAGCTGAAAATGAATGACATGAATTATATTAATGCGCTCACTCTAATATGATATCCTTTCTATACTAATAGCTACCTTCTGTATTAACAGCTACAGGAACTTGTCTGGCAATTATGCCACTAATCAGATACGCCATAATCTAAGACTATTAATACATTATTAAAAATGTAGAAGGAAAAAATGATTAATATGGTGACGTTTTCTGTTAGGAGATAACATTTATGGAAGTCAACACTTTGTAATATTCAGTAGGTTTTCCGCCTAAAGTCTTCAAGACAGAGGAATTTGCGCTGTCTGGTTTAACATGGCTGATAACTATAAACAGATATTAAAATGTAATCATTGGCAAGTTGCTGTGGTATAAGAATAAATACATATAAATGAATAAAATTCTTATAGAAAAATAATCAACACTGAGCTGGAAACAACATCATACTACACTGTAGTTTATTATTTTTCGTATGATAACATGCCCAATCGTGTTTTTTTCCATACATAATAACATGCATAAAGCAATTTGGGCTTATAAGTATGTCACAACCAGTCATTGCAGTACTTTTTGCGTTGTGTAGGTGAGCTTGTCATTTATAATATGAGTCCCAAGTGTATCACATTCCTACATCTCATCTTATCAGCATATTTAATGTCCCAGTTTTGAACACAACTAGGTGAAACTGGGTGAGTAAGATGTATTGTACTTTACTTTGCACAAAAGATGGTCTAGGAGTTATATTATGAAAAGTAAATTTATAAAAGTCTGTGGTGAACTGGTACAAGACACACATGTGTATGATGTTTACATCTAATTGTTTAATTTTTTTCAGGAAGTGTTATCCTATATGCTGGCTCCAGTGGCAGTGCCAGCCCAAGCCCAGGAAGCCCGTCCAGTGGGTACCAGACCCAGTCACCCTCCACACACTCACAGCCATCATCCCCAGAGGAGGTCACCTTCACAGAGATTGGCGCTCTGAAACAACATGGCAGCAGTGGGACCCCCTCCTCTCCCAAACTGGTTTTTCAGTTCCCAGAGATCTACACCAGCTCAACAGCATCCTCCAACCAGAATACTTACTCCCATCCCATTGCAGGAAAGAGGCCATGTGGTTTTACTGGCACCTTCACCAGTAAGCACCAGATCTCACTGTCCTTAAAGATAAGATGCTTAGTCATAACACTGAGAAACCAATTCTTGTTTCTTTTCCTCCTAATCTCTTTCCCTCTGTCCCATTCTCTCAGAAGCAGGAGGTATGGTCCTACTCTGTAAAGTGTGTGGTGACATCGCATCAGGCTTCCATTATGGAGTTCATGCATGTGAGGGCTGCAAGGTAAAACCCATAAACATTTCGATATACAGGGTAATGAAGTTCCTCCTGATGGAACCCCAAGCCTCACTGTCTCCTGGTTTTCATTCCTGCCAGGGATTCTTTCGCCGCAGCATTCAGCAGAACATTAACTACAAGATGTGCATGAAGAACGAGAACTGCTTGATCATGCGCATGAACCGCAACCGTTGCCAGCACTGCCGCTTCAAGAAGTGTTTGGCCGTGGGCATGTCCCGTGATGGTGAGTGCCATCGTTACCTGTGTCCTGCCACCTCGGCATTGCATTTGCGTCGCAAACACAGCTCCACGACAGGCTTGCAAAGGCAGAGAAAAACGAAGGCTTCACATTTCTCAACCTATTTAGCTTTTGCACAGTTAGGAAGTTTTTAGGAGAGCACATCTTTTTTGGGTGAAATGCAGCCTCGCGCTGGTGTTTCTCCTGCCCTTTGCAGTATGTTATGCATAGTCTCCTCCCTCTCTCTCTCTCTATCTCTCTCTTTCTCTCTGAGCCAGTTTAGGCCTTCTCCTGCACACTCCCTAAGCTCTCCTTCCTCCACCCATTCCACAGACAATGATTTATGAGGGCTGGAGTCATGCAGTCCCTGAAGCTATCCGTCATCTGGAAAACTGCAGCAAGTACAAGAATTATTTTGGGAAACTGGAACACAGGCAACTAGATTACCCCACATGTGCCCTTATGATAGCTCCTGCAATGAATAGCCTGTCGCTGCAACAATTAAGCAAGAGTTGCAAAAAAATAAAAAATAAAGAGGTGGCTCTATTGCCCCCTTGGTGAAACAATGAACCATTCATTTCCTTTTTCTGTAGTTTTCTCACCAGAAAAACACACAAAAAAGAGAACTCAACACATAATAAAATGACTAAGTAGGAAATATTTGTCTGGCCCAGAAATCAAAACAAGACAGCCACACACATTGTGACCTACTTAGTGGGTTTGGTTTTGGCTTCATGTCTTCTCGTCAGTGTTGGTGCTACCAGCTGTGGGACAATATCAGTTCTATGTGAACATGTGGGGTGTAAGCACAAGTAGGTTATATGGTTGATGGTATGATGAGGCTCTGGGGGAAAATGTTTGAATAGATACACAGTGGAGTAGGCAAGCATTCCTGTTGACCCTTAGGAGAGTGTGAAGAACCACAACCTAAAAACCCCTTTCTTTTGTTGCACCTATTGCACAAACAGGAAAACCTCATATAACTGCTTCTTCACCACATTAAAGTGGCCGCCCTGATTTCGACTCAGGCCGTTGTGTGATTTTAGCATTATGATAGGAGCAGATGTTCAGTTTGACACGATGGCACAGTTTCACTTCCGCTGTTATCTTACCATTTCAAAAAGCCAAACCTCAATATAGGGCTCATAGAAATAAATCCGTTACAATGTTTTGTCTCAGTGGAACATAACTGAGTGTGGCTCTTACAGTTGTTGTTTTTTTAAAGGAGAAACGATTTACATATATCAGTTCATAAAGTTGTTTAATATAACATCCTGCATAACGCAAAGAGGTGCTTGATATTCTTGGAAGGTTATCTCAGCAATTTCATCTTGATTTCTTGAATTTAAGTTTGAGATTAGTAGAGCAACTCTCCTTAAGCTTGTATTACACTGTGATTTCAGCAGTCTTTTGAGATTATTACTTTTCACATTGTATATGATCTCAATAATCATGGCTGAATCCTCCATGTCACTTTGTACAATGAAGATCTTCTAACAACAGAAAATGACTTTAATGTGGTTTAATCAAACCATGTGATCCAGACTTGTGCAAAAAAATGGGGTTGCATAAACAGAGCCATTAATCAAATTGAGCTTGAGGTAATCAGGATATTTTTTTCTGAGCATTAGCATGTTTTGTTTGCATTTCACCATTGCCACTACTGTATTTATAGCTGCCATGTGAGTTTCACAGAATCTCATGCTGTCTTCTTATTGGTAGACGAGGTCACACTAAGATTTTAATAAAAAATTTCGGACACTTTGTTGTTGGCTGTCTTTCTAAGCCCGCCAATTTCAACTCACAACCAAAGATTTTCATGTCACACATTTGTAATCGTAACACATTTGTAATTGTACAATATGTGACATTTCTCTGCAAAAGCAAAATCATACCAGAATTGTACAATGTACACGTAGCTTTGGTGTTTCTTCTCTTAGCCTAGACCCCCTCTAAGAGCCTGCTCTGGTGCTGTGTTTTCCTTTCTTCATCACACTCCACTTGTGTACTGTTCTCTTTTACTTTTTCCTCTCCAGAGATCTCTTTTCTTCTCTCATGCTGCTCTCATATATCTTGTATCTATCCTTCTATATCTTCTCTCTTTCATCCTTCTCTCAATTTTTTACTCCTCTGTTCCATTCTTTATATTATCCATTATTTAGTTATTTCTTTTAAATTTTATTTCTCTCTTCTCTTTCTTTTCTTTATTCTCCCCTTCTCTCATTCTCTCCTCTCTTTCTGCACTCACTCCCATCCAGTCCAATGAACCCTGGCTCTAATGGGTATCAGTCTTTTTAGCCACTCACTATGGCATTGACATCACGTTTTGCCTGCCCTACTGCCCTATTTACTGGTCGAATGAGGGAGTAAGAGGAGAATGAGCAGGGGCAGTATACAGTGACATGGGTCCTATTTTTAGCTTAACTGGCTGATGGATATTTTTAGAATATGAGAGAGGACCAAATAAGAGGTGCTTTTTATATGAGGATCTACTGTTTTGGTCATATCTGGTCAGGTTTTCTCTGAAAAAGAGATTGAAATATCTTAATGGAACCAACCTGGCTGAAAAAAGATCAAATAAGCATATGAAGCACAATCTGAAGTTGCATGCATTTTGCTATTTCATTTAAAGTACAATGTGTAAACTTTACACCATTCTCAAAGATCCCATTTCCAACCTACCCCTACTTTGTACCTAGTAATCTAGCAATTGTACTCAATCATTTAACACTGAAATCCATGTTTCTTTGTGCCTCTCTTAGCTGTACGCTTCGGCCGCATCCCTAAACGCGAGAAGCAGAGGCTGCTGGATGAAATGCAGAGCTACATGAACAGCCTGAATGAGTCAGCCAGCTCGAACATGGCCTCCTCCCCTCCTTGTGACCCCCCAGCCAGCCCTATGGAGATCCAGCCCAAAGAAACTATTGGCTCCATGGCAAAAGCCTATCAGGACATCTTCCCAAGTGCTCCCGAACGCCTGACAAAGAGGGCAGCTGGCATCAACACCGGCAGCAGTGTGCCAACTTCCTTTCAGAGCGCCACCTCTCAGGAAAGCAGCTTCTCCCATGTCAATAGTCCTGCAACATATCACTCCGGTGTACCTGTGGGTTACACAGTATCTGGTCTCTGCCCTGGACAGCAAATGCCCAATGAAAACAAATGCCCAATATCCTCAGTGGATAACGGTCACTATCAAAACCATGCTCCATCCAATCAAATCCCGTGCCAGTCTACAGTTAACCCATCTCCGCAGGCCAATTACGGCAATAGCTATGCAGCTGGGGAGATGCAGGCTCAGACCTCAGGCCCATGGAAGCTGGTCGCAGGCTCCAAAGTACTGGTGAGAAGTGCCTTTAAATTGTAGTGTTGTGATGAATTTTCTTTACAACTTGGACCAAAGTTTTGAATTCATTTGTCCTAACTTTAAGTGATATATTATTTATTATTAAACTGACTTAAGAATGTGTTTACCTTGCAAATATGGAAATGCTGTGAATTTTCGAAGACTCAATTTATTTTCTCCCCTAATCTGTCTCTCCAGGCCTGCCCTCTGAATGCATGCCCAGTTTCAGCGCCAGGCGTCTCAAGCCAGCAGGTGTGGGAGTCTTTCTCTCAGTGTTTCACCCCTGCAGTGCGGGAGGTGGTGGAGTTTGCCAAGGGCATCCCAGGGTTTCAAGACCTGTGCCAACATGACCAGATCATGTTGCTCAAAGCGGGCACCTTTCAGGTACACATGGCTGATCTTGATGGCCTTGTCTCATTTATTCCAATCTCTCTAGCCATATTTATTCCTGATTTCTGTGTCTGACATCTACTTAATTATGAATAATTATTCTTCATGTGTAATTACCTTCTGCATGGGTACATTATCAAACTTTTCTCTATTTTCTTTTTATCAAAGGTGCTGATGGTAAGGTTCTGTTCGCTGTTTAACCCAAAGGAGCGGACGGTGACATTTCTAAATGGGCAGGCCTACCCGCTGGCCACACTGCGGACATTGGGTATGGGCTCGCTGCTGGATGCCATGTTTGACTTCTCTGAGAAATTGGCCTCGCTCAGCCTGGAATCTGATGAGATGGCACTTTTCATGGCAGTGGTCCTAGTCTCTGCAGGTAAACTACAGACAAACACTGAATTCTGTGTGAGATACAGATAGGGATATGCATGTTAAAACTTATGTAAATCATTTCTCGTTTAAAGCTTTAGTCTTCATTAATTAGTGGCACCAAAATAGAAACAATACCACAAAATTCCCACTGTTACATGTTAAAGACACCCCTATACTGATGTTGGATGTTGCTGTTTTAAATGTCCAGCTGACAACTATGCAAGATCCATCCATTACCCAATATCTTTTATGTCTATTATTAGAAATATACATTAGATTTATTGAAATGGACAGTCAGAACATTGGTGTGATTGCAAATAAGAGATGCAACAATTAACTGGGGCCAAAGTACTGAACATGTTCTTATTTAATTAAAAAAAAACAACAACAACAAAAAACAACAACATTTTTTCATTGGTTGAGTTTAGACCAAATTTATTCAACCATTTTGATCAAAATAATCAGAAAATACTCAGCATTAAGAACTTCTAACTAATCAATTACTTTGAATCTGACATGAATTCTGATTATGCTGCTCTTTCTATAGATCGAACTGGTGTTTCTGACACAGCAGCTGTGGAGCAGTTACAGGAGAGTCTGATACGGGCGCTGCGAGCCTTGGTTTACCGTCGTCATCCTGATGACAGTGCACTTTTCCCCAAGCTGTTGCTGCGTCTTCCAGACTTGCGCACCCTCAACACCCTGCACTCAGACAAGCTGCTCAACTTCCACATTGACCCATAAAAACTATGACGTGCCATGACTGGTCATTACAAGGATGACTTCTCTTTTAGCAGAAGACAATAAGAGTGGATTGTGCTAGGGAACATTTCACCATTTCTGTTATCAACTTGGTCAAATTGTAAGAATTAGCAGAAACACTTTTGTGTGATTGGGTGGACATGGACATGGAAAGATGTTTGTATCAACAGATTAGAGACAAGATCTACTCTTCTTTCCATGTTATATTTCTCCACACCATACCCAAGACTCTCAGCACACTCAAAGCGCCTCAAATACTTTTCCAACAGACATGGATTTCAAGAGGAGGCAGTTTGCTATTCATATCATGACTATCCAGCTATTGTATTGAACAAGGAAGCAAAAAATGTTGGTGTTCTGTTTGGAGCATTTATCATCTGTTTTTCTAGCACAGCCTGCAACCATTACCACATATTAAAAAAAATAAGGAATAAAGTATAGGAACCATTTAAGCATAAACATCAACATAAATGGAATAAATTACCATGTACAGAACATAAATATTACAGCCATGTAATTCATGTCATGTAGGTTTTCCAATTGTTCAACATGTATGTATCATCAGTGTTAGTGTAATATTAAATAGCCCAATATTAATTGTAACAGTAAGCACAAGAACTCTGGTTAGTTATTCACATTGTGAAAGAAATATAGAAGTATTCTTTCATCCTGGCAAAATGTAACTGAGTTGATCATTTCTGTTCCTATTGTGTCTTGGACATAGTACATATATTGTCTCTCGCTGTACTCCATTGTTTCATTTTTAATCTCAAGAGACAAAACCAGCAGTCACCATAACCCAAGCATGTTTTGTAGTTGCTTATTTTTCTGTTTTGTTGCTGTAAATATTGTACGGCTGCAGGTATGTGTGACTGAGACAAAACAATATACGTCAAAAGGTCTATGTGAGAGATTGGTGGGGGTTTGGGTGCCTTCTTAAGAAAGATTGTTGCTAATGTGTGGTTGTGGAAAAGAACCCTGAGCAGGTGTGCTGAAGAAGTAATGGAAGATAAGATTACACCAGCAGAGACCTCCAATAGCCTTCACTGAGAGGACTTATCAAGACATTTGGACTGGAGTGCACAAGATTTGTATGCCTGAAACAATGGTTGTTATAAGAATGTGATGTAATCATTCTAATGTATATTTTGTAAATTATAACCTTCCATAGAAGCAAGATAAATATGAGATTATGTATAGCATGTGTTAGTGTGATGTTTTTCTACGGCATGGATATTCTATTCACTTTGATGCCTTATTAATGCAGGCACTCTTACAGAGCTGCAGTGTAAAAGAAAATACCTTTTCTATCCCATGAGGGATGAAGAGCATCTCTGGGAATAAGGACATGGTGATGTACAGGAAAGGCATTTTCATTTCAGATGTATATCTCAGGAATAGAAGCTCAGAGAGGAAACATGGTGATCTCAGAAGGGACTTCACTTTCCATTATTTTTACTCTGCCCCCAAAATATCTCAAAGTATGAAACAAAAGGCCCTCAAAAGGAACTTAAATACAAAGTTTTAAATGAATGTGAGGTATACACTAGAATCTAAACATCTGGACCCATTAAATAAAAATAAAAAAAATACATAAAAATTTTTCAATAAAATAAAAATTACATACATATAAAATACAGTACATATATTCAATGAGTGTATCTTGCAGATACAGAATAGGGGAAAATGTGATCTCAGTGACTTTGACCATGGCGCGGTTGTTTGTGCCAGATGGGCAGTTTGAGTATTTCAGAAACTGCTGATCTCCTGAGATATTCACACAGAATGGTGATCTGATAAAACAGATGAAAAATAAACATCAAAACAGTTAGACGTTTATGCAGAAAGGTACATCAACACTGAATACATTCAAGAACCTAACGATGGCTTCATTATGGTGATATAACGTAACAAAGATTGTCAAATCAAAAACATGTAAAGCATTTGTTCTCTGAGAGTCTAAGTTCAGCATAATTTAGTGTTTCCATTGCTCTAAGACACTAGACTAAGCTCATAAATGTCCAGGCCACACAAATCTTTTTTTATATACTTACCATGTAGGTTTTGGTTCTGGGTGAGGATAAAGGAGAAGGGTTGGGGCGGTAACACCTAACTCAAGGACTACTTGCAGGGGGTCTGTCACCAGGAGACATTCCGGGGTAAAGGGGCATAACGTTGTTGAGCGGTGGCACCCGGCTGACGACCCTTGAGCTGACCTATGCCATATGGAACCTGTGGCCCTGAGCATACATTAACAGTGCCAGTGGGGCTTGCTACAGCCTTAGTCACTGGGGAGGCCTATATGGTTTGGTTGCACTAGGCATGTTGGGGTCATCCTATAGGCACTGGTGGAGGTGCAGCAGGCAGTAATGACATAGCAGGTCAACTGTGTAATTAAAATCTTCCTGTGTAATTAAAGATATGGTTCAAATATTATATTGTGTTTGTTCAACATTTACAAAAACTATACAAAACCCATTGGTTAACTTCCTACTTTATACCAATTATAATTTACCCAAAACCAAATTACCTTAGTATATTTTGGAATCAGTAAAAGTTTTATAACCTGCTTAATACACCGTACACTTTCGTGTTTCACACAGCCTATATAAGCATTTTTGGCACTGTCTGCTTTCATGTGCTACTGGCACAAAAACAGTGATACAAAAGTAGTTTAGTAGGCTAGCTCATATGAAACCAGACATAAAAGCTTGATATTCACTGTGAGCCATGATAGCAATCTGCTGTCCTTCCTTTAATCTCCAGCCTTTTTCCATCAGGATGTTTCATTTGCATTGTGTTTTGGTTACATTATGGTCCATCCTAGACTCCTGCACTTCACACTATAGTGAAGTTCTCTACTCTAACATATCTGATATACCTCATTAACTAATTAATAGCCCCTAAAATAGGAATAAGTAGGCCTGCATGCAAAACCAAAACAGCCAAAAACATTAAAACAGCAACTGACCGTAGCTAATTAACATGCATAGTGAAACTCAGATGCTGTTCTGGCCATCTGCGACTGTGGCTTTAAATCTACACTGTGTGAGATTTAGAATAGCTCCCCTATTAGCAATAAGCTGAAAATAACACTTCCTTTTCTCCACTGAACTGTCTCCCACCCTGTGTGCTTGGACCAGTTGTATCGTCTGAGTTTTATAGAAAACGAGGATGCTCTCAGAGGCATTAATATTCTCTGGCCTAAATGTAGAACCAAATTATGCCAGACAGATCAGGGTCACTTGGTTATTGACTCAAAAGATGAAAAGAGAGTGCAGATGCATATTTTAGTTAATAGTTAGTTATCCAATACCAAATACATCTTGTCTCTTACATATAAAGAATATATTTTATGTGGGAACTGATGAAAGGATGGCTTACCAGACTTCATTCATTCAGAATGGCTTACCAGATTTCATTCATTTTGTGGCTAACAGGAGGGAACAGACTGCAAACCATTTGGCCATGGGATTTCACATAGATTAAACACAAAACTAAAATGAATCTTAATAAAGAATCTAAATGCACATTTTTAATGACTAATAATGCCATAGAAATCATCTAGCTAAAGAATTTATATATGCATAGCCATTCTCCTGTTGTGTGTGGTTTTGCTGGGCACCAGGTTATTATTTCATGCATTGCACATGTCAGAACACACTAACACTCTTTAATTCTTAATTCATTTTTTGCTTTACTGACACAACTCCCAAATTAGTAGTTCAAAATAAAAATAAAAATGTATCATGACAAATCTGATTATCCCAGTAAGCAAAACAATAATGCACTTTATATCCACCTCGATCTTGTCCCTAAACACATGGCCATTGAGGTCTATACACACACACACACACACACACACACACACACACACACACACACACACTCACTAATATATATATATATATATATATATATATATATATATATATATATATATATATATATATATATATATATATATATATACATACATACATACATACATACATATACATATATATATACATATATACATATATATATACATATATATATATATACATATATATATATATATATATATATATATATATATATATATATATATATATATATATATATATATACATACATACATACATACATACAAGTATATATACATATATATGTATACACATGTATATGTATACATGTATATATACATACATATATATAACTTTGACATTTTGTATAGGGCCACAACAGTCACCTGTTCTTTTTCACTTTCTCATTTGTGCTCACTAGGTTACACCTGCAAATACGTGGTGAGCATGCATAAAGGCAAGTAAGGACATGTAAAACAGAAATGCGTGCAAGACGATTCAGCAAACTGTATTATGCTGCCACCGTGTGACCATGTGTTGTGTTGTGTCTACATATACAGATCAAATAAAACTGGTGTCTGTGGTCTGTTATTTTGCTGGCATGAGTTTGTTCCATTTCTTCCCTTGGAGCACAGGTTCCCAACCCTGGTGCTTGAGTATTCCTTGTTCTGCACATTTAAGTGATATCCATGTTCCCAACACACCTGATTCATACCTGAATCCTATGATTAATCAGCTGATTTAACAGCCCTTGAGTTGAAATAGGTGTGTTAGAACAGGGGAAGCACAAACATGTGCAAGACAGGATGTACTCCATGATCAGAGTTGGGAATCTGTGCCTTAGAGGGAAGGATTACTGCAAATCAACACAAATTTACTCTGTCTGATCACGTTTATGCTATGATGAAACATTTCTATCCTGATGGGAGTGGTCTCACCAACACTGCACCGGTCTCCGGTTTGATGTCGATGGGGGTTTCCTCTGGGTTCTGTGCTTTCCTCCAGTCTCCCAAAACATGAAGGTAGGTGGATTTTCTATTCAAAATTGCCTGTAGGTAGGTAGGTGTAGGGGTAGGTAGGTGTAGGTGTAGGTAGGTGTGTGTGTGTGTGTGTGTGTGTGTGTGTGTGTGTGTGTGTGTGTGTGTGTGTGTGTGTGTGTGTGTGTGTGTGTGTGTGTGTGTGTGTGTGTGTGTGTGTGTGTGTGTGTGTGTGTGCATGGTTCCCTGTGATGGACTTATATTCCCTCCAGGGTGTACTCTATTCTCATCTGCAACCATGACCAAGTGCTTACTGATGATGAATGAATGAATATGCCTGTCAATTTAACACCTATAGGAGATTTTGGATCTGTTTGGAACACCTTAATTCTAAGGTAATATTGAGCTTATATACAAAAATCAAGCAAACCAACTAAACGATAGTGTTATCCGTGTGTGCCAGTTAGGCTTGTAAATATTAGGTTACCTAAACCTTTTTGGGGGGAAAAATACGGTCAAGTTAGCAATTGTTTGTGTGATAAAAAAAAATAATATAAATGTCAAATGTAAACAGAATTTGAATGTTTGTGTCTATTAGGCATATCTGTCATTAGTCTCCTTCCGGGGTAGAGTCATTTCCACACGACTACGTCACGCCTGGTGACGTTGCTACCCGGAACCAGGAAGCGTTCGCGGGAACGGCTGTGAAAACGAATGGTGATCCTAATACTCCTAAATAAACCCGTAATACGAGAGTCTGGAAGAAGTATGTTGAGATGAAGGAGCACGTCAAGGCTTTTCAGGTATTGCAAACACCAAAAAAATAGAACTAAATTGTTTTAATTACATCAAGATAACCGTGTCAAGCTAACTTGCTAGTTTGCAACGGTAGCTAAACTAGTTCACTAAGTTGAATTGAACTAACCTTAGGCTGAATATTCTGTGATATAATGCACTAAGTGTGTGTGTGTGTGTGTGTGTGTGTGTGTGTGTGTGTGTGTATAAGACGTTGTTTCATAATCTTTATATAGAAATAGAGTAATTTGGATCTTGTTCTTTTATTTTGAAGTGGGCTCTGATGTACTGAAGTAAGCTTACAGTTCACGTGTGTGACAATGTCACACAATACAATTTCAGTATTACCTTATTTATGACATATTTCACTATGTTTTTCCATTACAATCGATTCTTATCTTGTTCCACCTTACTTTTTATAGCCTCTCCAAAACATAACAATGAAGTGAAAGTGAAAAGAAGAAGAAGAACTGTGAATCTGGAGCTGAAAGCTGACCAAGGTCTGCCATGTTTGTGACTGCATATCTTGCGTTTGTGGCCCTGGTGGTCCTGTGTGTGTGTCTGGAACTCGCAGCGCGGCGCATTGCGTCTCCGCAGTCCACTCAGGCGGCCGTCGCCAACCCGGCTTTCCTCTCCTTTCAGAAGCTTTTCTTAAAAACATACCTGCTGGCTCTGTGGGCTGACTGGCTGCAGGGGCCATACCTTTACAAGCTCTACCAGCATTACAGCTTCCTGGAATCCCAAATCGCCATTTTATATGTCTGTGGTCTGGCCTCATGTGTGCTGTTTGCCCCTGTGGCTGGCTGGTTGCCGCAGGTTCTGGGTCGACGGCAGACATGCCTCCTTTTCTGCGTGTCCTACTCCGTGTGCTGTCTCACCAAACTGTCTCAGGACTACTTTGTGCTCATCCTGGGTCGTGTGCTGGGCGGACTCTCCACGTCCCTGCTCAGTGCGGCCTTCGAGGCCTGGTATGTGCACTGCCATGTCAATGTGCATGATTTCCCCAAAGAATGGATCCCTGTGACGTTCAGTAAAGCTGCAGACTGGAATCACGGGTTGGCTGTGGGCGCTGGGCTTGTGGCAAACCTGTTTGCGGAATGGTTGGAGCTGGGACCTGTAGCGCCTTTCCTGCTTGCCATTCCAAGCCTGGCTGCGTGTGCTTGGATGGTATTTTCTGACTGGGGAAATGAGGAAAAGATGGAACAAAGAGGCCAAAGAGACAGAAGCAGTACTCATCTCGGCCCTCAAAGCACCCCTCAGATTCGATTCCGGCGAGCCTGTCTGGAAGGTGTGCGCTTTCTGTTCTCAGAACGTCGCGTAGTCCTCCTGGGTGGTGTGCAGGCCCTTTTCGAGAGCGTTATCTATGTCTTCATATTTCTGTGGACTCCTGTGCTGGAGCCACAGGGCCCACCACTCGGCATTGTCTTCTCCTGCCTAATGGCGGCCAGCATGGCAGGATCATCACTCTTCCGATTGGCCACATCAGCCCGCTACCGGCTCCAGCCGGCCCACCTGCTGGGCTTGGCCACACTGCTTGCCTTCTTCTCCTTCTTTATGCTGACTTTTTCGACGGCACCAGGCCAGCCGAAGCCTAGGGAATCGTTCTTGGCCTTTCTTCTGCTGGAGTTGGCCTGTGGCTTCTACTTTCCTGCCGTGAGCTTCCTTCAGGGTCGTGTGATCCCCGTAGAGCGCAGGGCTGCAGTTTTGGCCTGCTTTCGTCTGCCTCTCAACTTGCTGGCATGTTTGGGCTTGCTGGCGCTACATGGTGAGGTGTCGGGTGCTGGTGCAGGTGAGGCAGGTAGCGGTACCAGGCACATGTTTGCAGGCTGTGCTGGAATGATGCTAGCCGCTTTGCTGGCTGCTGTGAGCCTCTTCACTCTGGGGAGGAATGATGCAGACCTGCGACTCGACGGGACCAAAGGAGAGGGTGAAATTTAATCTGGATGATGATAGGATTTCTAGTAAGTTCCTGAAGTGAACTACCTTGTCAAGACAACTCACTATATAGCTGTCTGAACAAAATCTTTCAAATAAACTACTTTTGTGAAATGACTACTTGTAATGCCAGAAAATATTTGCAAAGTGGTCAGTGGTATAGCAGACCAAAGATGATGTTACTTTTCCATGGTTGCTCGCTTCACTGTTGTTTCATTTTTATATAAGAGTATTTATTGTTTACAATTTTGTAAATGTATATTCTGACTCAGACACAGTCCAGGTTCCTGGATAAAGATTGGTACAAATTATTGCGTACCTGGGTAAAAATATAAATTCTTGTGTATATGGGTAAGAATATTTAGCTTCAGCACAATTATTCAGATTTTCATAAATTCATTAAAACCTGTGTTCAACAACATTTCAGAGGTCCAGACTAACTCGTCATGCCACATTTGTTGTTGTTGTTTTTTTTTTAAAAGCCATACATGCATAGAACCAAACAAAAAGCATGACCACCTGGTTTTATACATTTTACTTCCAAAGTGCTGAGCCAATCCTGACGGCAAAACCCTACTGATTTTGTTTAAATGGAGCTTGTTTTGCTATTTTCACATTTGTTTATCACACAGCTATCCTGTTCTCTAAGCTTTTCATAAGTAGGAAAAAAGCTATAAAGCTTTCTGTTAAGCATTTTCATTTATTGTAATCCATGGCAACTCAACAAAGTATGGCTTATGAACAAACATCGTAAAAAGCACCATAAATGCATATTTTATCAATATAAAAAAATAAATAAATAAGTACATAAATAACTAAACAAAAACATCTGTTGTGAACGGTAATGGCCACAGTAAAAACACAATATTTATTTCTGAAGATTTGGTTTGAGGCAGACTGCGTATTTGGTGGGTTTTTATTATTATTATTTAATTTCAGCGAACACCACCAGACTTGACTAAATCTTTCATTTTTCTGTCACCATGGATGCATTTACGTATGCATTTATGACCTATAAGGTGATGTATATTGCTAAGCTCTTATTCTATAGTGTACAGTGTCAGTTGTACACTCATCTTTCTCCTGACAAATCCATTTAATTGATCACTTACTCAGAAAAGCACAATTCCAAAGAATGAATTATATTTTTGTTTTAGCATTTTTTTTTTTTTATCTCCAGGGCATAAAATGCCCCTGGTAAATGGGAAAAATTATTTTCGCCTTTGGTTAAAACCCATGTATTTCAGAAGGACTTGATTTTTAGGTGTCATTTATAGACCTCATGTCAATCGTCAATGCTTTACTGTAGAGATTTTAATCAGGTTTACTTATTCGACACAAGAGTAACACAACAGCTTTAATTTGGTTACAAAGCAATTATGTTCTATACTGTGTTTATACTGTGTTCACCTTTTGTGTCATCTGTACAAGCCCATTTCTCTAATCATAAGAGAAACAAAAACACATAACTGAAAACAAAAACAGACAAATAATGGCACGATGAAACTCCCCATCGACTGCATTCTTGATGTTGAATTGTTTCTGTTGTGTGTTTGCTCAACGTAACATGACGAGCAAGTGCTATATGAATAATTTTACCTATTAATATGTGTGATTTTCTGATTTAGTTTCCTCTGGATATCTTTGCATGGCAAATGTAATTGATGAAATTCATCTTTGGAAAGTCACAGTACTGCACATTTAATTGTTACTTGCTCTAGCACACCTGATTTAACCCATGAAGATGTCTTACAAACTGTAATCAATCACTTGCCTATCAAGCGTTTCTTAATATCCCATTTTTATAATGACCCCACAGCTTAAAATAACCTAAATCATATCTGAGTATAGTGTAAGCCATCAGAGTCCACTCATCCGGTTGCTAATGCTGGTAAGGTACATTCTACAAAAAAAAAAAAAAAAAAAACACTTTACATGCCCATGTGCTGTTTGTGAATGTGCTGTATTTTACACAGAGTGAGTGAATGAATAGTAATTTCATATATGTTTGGCAGTATTAGGCTGCAGCTAAAACATTTTATCTAGTGTCTCGATAATTATCAGGGTTTGGATGGAAACCCATAAATGAAAAGTAGATTAAAGGGCAAAAGGTGAATGCCTCAAACACGAGATACTCCTACTACAGTGTTAAAGGCGGGTATCGTTATAGGTCATGCTATAATAAGTACGCGTGTAATGCCAACACATACCACATGAAGGAATTTGTAGTGCTTTTAATTTAGATTGTGACGTTTCGTTTCGCTGACTATAATCAGACTGTAGGCAAATGAAATTAAAGATTGACAAGGCATTTAGTAAGCCATAGGGGAATCAATATTTTTTTAAAAAAACAAATGTAAGCTTTGATTACCAGAAAATGTGTTGAAAAGAAGAATTCCTTGTCATGGAATGTTCTTATTTAATCCGTTCACTCAGATAATAGGGTTTTTCTCTGCACAGCATCATCATTCCAGCTGTTGCACAACATCTGGTACAGAAAAGTTGCAGCCTCACACAAATTCACTGACACAGAACACAGTAATAGAGTATTTACTACATGTATTTCTTTTTTAAAAACCAATAGGCAAAATAGCCCATCCCACCTAAAGATCCCATTAAGAAGGAAGCCCCGAAGAAGGATGGCGGCTTCTTTTTTACCATTCGAAATGCGTTGGGTAGGACTGCTGACAGTAAGGTGGCGTGGATGTCTCCCAACACCTTGCGGAAAGCGTAGCGCTTCTGCACGCGCTCGAAAAATGACTGGAGGTTGGGTCTGCTGCCGTCCTCCCAGTACTTCTTTGAAAGTCCCAAGAACTTGAGCCTGTGCAATGTGGCTCCAAGATATATATCAGCTAGCGTAAAGTCATGTCCACAAAGCCACAACTCACACTTTTGACCTGTTAACAGAGAAGCAGAGTTATAAGTGGGAGTCGTGCTGTAGTACAGGCATATGCGATACTGATTTTTATCACGATAAACAATTTAATGATCCAGGACCACCTAAAGAAGGGCAGGAAAATGAGCATTTCCACCATTTCAGGTTTAAGGAGAGTACAGGAATACGTAACAATGTTATTAGCTGTGCACTCGGGAACTGTGACAATCTTGAAAATCTTCTTACAGATATGTTATTTGATGTCCACATGGCTGACATTTTCACTATTCTGCTACTGCTAACAGGGCTGAGCAAGAGAGAGTAAAATAATGCAAGTGGAAGTGTTAGTTAATCATTCCAGATTCACGTGTTGAAGTTTTATTGGGGAGAAAAAGACTTTTAGCATATTTCTGAGTGTTTTTTGAGTGCCTTGTACTAGTGTGTTGTATTGTTTTGTGTAGCTCCTATGCAAAATGTGTAACAGTTGGCAGGTCTGGTAATATATTATAATCGGCGATAAACATCACTTGATATCATGGCAATATAATATCGTGTAGAGATGATAATATTGTTATATCGCACAAGCCTAATGCAGTACTTCCTGAAAGGCTGAAATCCAAGAACTCAAAATTCAAAACAATTACTGTTTGGTTTTGTTTAGTTTTTTTTTTTTTTTTTTACTGTTATGCACATGTAATAGTAAGGCATTCTGAAAACTATGAAATACTGACCATTATTATATTTATTGCCTTTATCAGAGACTACACAAGAGACTAGTGCCTTTATCAGTAAACACTAGAACAGTTTCCCAAAGTGACCCTAAGACAGTCTGCGATTTTGCCACAAGCACCATTTTGGGAAACACTGCACAGACATTCGAACAACAATAAATGTATTGTATAACAAGAAAGACTACAGTGGGTTCTGAGGTTAGACTAGGAGAACCCATAGTGCTGTCAAATCAAGTGCATTTAAACCTGTAATACCATTCAGGGTGTCAAATTTATGCCCCGCAACACCAAATCCAGCTCACCAAATTTAGTGTCCGTGTTTTTAATTGAAATCATCTTGTGGACTGTAAAACCATCATTTGGAAACTTGGGGGGGGGGGGGGGGGGGGCGGGTTTATTGTGTAAGGAATTGCAGTCTTTTCATCTGGTTTGCATTCTACTGTATGTTCAATCCCTTTGTGCATTCAGAATGTACCTTTCAGATAAATGAACACAATTAAGAATAGTTCTTAATGTGTTATTGTTCACTAACCTGATGTTATTTGGTCTGTCCCACTTGACATTGGACTAAGTATAATGTCGCCTGTTACCTAAAATGAGTTTGACACCCCTGAGCTAGAATAACATGGCAGGATTTAATGAATATTAGGTGATTGTTAAAGTAATAAACTACAACTTGCCTTGATATTCCAGTTTCCTCTTTTCAAGTTCTGCCTCTACCTGGTCTAGTACCATCGCCAACTCAACAAGGATCTTCTTCAGGTAGTTCACATTATCATGGTCTAGTATCTTTGCCTGGTAGAACAAAGATAGACCTGTGAAACGATACCCCATACCAGAGACAATCCCACATACAAAAATTTCCTCTGACTGTTAGGGTAACAAAGCAGTTACACTGAATAAGCAGCGTTATTAAACACAACATGCTGACAGTTACAGTCTAATATGACATATTCTAGACAGGTTCTTTTTCCAGACCTCTGATTTTTTTGTGAAAAAGTCATATCAAAGACATTTCGTGCAAACACACTAGTTGTATCTTATTTTTCAGAAGGTGTTGATTAATTTTCTATAACAGCAGCTCTGATAACAGTTCTGGCTGCAGACAAGTCACAAGTTTCTATCAATGTGTTGGTTCGAATTCGTTATTCTTTCTATAGAAACATTTAACACAGGGACTTGTATGATGGACAGATTTTAAAACGTGTAATTGTTGATATGGTGAAGCTACATTTTGGGAAGGCGTCTCCAGTGTCAGCGTTTTAACCGTCAGAGGTAAGTTCTCCATCACAGGACAGTGGTGTTGATAACATAATCTGCATTTTTTTGTCTTATTAATGTCAATAGAGAGAGAACAATTGTTTATAGCCACTATAACGGCTGTGAAAACTCAAATTTTGTTTAGTTCGATAACACTAATGATATCTATAAATGGATAAAAAGGCGATGTCCTTTAATAAATTAGTAAATAAAAAAAGGGTCTCATTCGAACCCAGCTGCCACCCCATATTTGTGTTAATAATCACACAATAAGTAAATACTGAGGAAGGAATTTGGTTTTGAAAACATTGTTTCACAAAATCTCACCATGAGTTTTTTCTGCTTTGTAAGGTATGGCTCTGTCAGTTGTGGCTCCTCGTGGTCCAGCTTCATCAGTTCAGATGCTGCATTGGTCAAGTGTCCTGGAAGAGTGAGATGATGGAAATAACTTCTATCAGCAGTCACTAAACAGGGTCACATGGTTCATCTAAATATAATGATTTTATATCAATGCTTGCTTCTAAAATTGTTGTAGTAAACCAGATGATAGTAAACCAGGATGCTTATGGGGACTTTGAAGTAGACCAAATTTTAACAGATAGTTGTGGGCAGATGTGAGGTTATATTTCATCGAAAATTTGAAAAAGATTTGTTACTAATTAAGTTGTAACTAATTAAGTTGTAATGAGATTTGTATGCTTGAAAATCAAGTTGATAAATATCACCCAGCAATGGGTAACACACATTTATCATAAAGGAGATTTATTAGGGTTTATGCAGGATTGTCCTGTCCTCCTTAAATCCATAACAAGACTTCAGGCTGGATCATGTTCTGTTGGCTTGATTTATTTGTCTGTTTCATTGCATAATGCATGTGCAATGCGGTTCAGAATGAATAAGCCATATCCAATAACAGAGGCCTTTGCATAAACCAGCTAGCATTCTTTTGCAGCTAGGATTCATGCCAATGCAAGGTCAACACTTGATCCAATAACAGGGACCTTGCCGTAAATCAGCTAGTCTCAAAGCATTTTAATACAGCTGTCATCTATGCCACTGAAAGGTCAATACTTGAGTCAGCCCTCAATTTGAAGACGATGCATTTGTTTGTTTTAAAGTTGAGAATCCTAAAACTCAGGATTTATGCTCTTTGACTACAGATTTGTGTCATTAGTTATAACAAACACATGTGAAAACAGATCAAAGTCATACCAAAGATATCAGCCTGCAATGAAGCAGTTTCAACAGAAAGCACTGAATTGTGGCATCACTTACTACGTATTTCAGCAGTGGCGTACTTTGGGATCATGGAGTCAGTGGTGAGCTCAGGGTGGAGGATGCAGCCATGCGTGTAGGCGTCCATGGGCAGGCCATCTAGAAGCTCTCGATACTGCTTCACCCGAGCATGCATGGGAGTGCCTTCATCTGGAATAAGCTGGGCTATTGAATCTATAGCAAAACACATATGCATACAAGGCATCTTATTATACAGACTGCTGGAAATCTGGAACCTTGAAACCTGATATCAGCTCCTTTAAATGACTTCTCCCTTAAAGAAATGATTTGGTACTTCACAGATGGTAGTTAATTCCTTTTTTGTGAAATAACATGGCTTCATTCAACCATGTGTGCACCAGCTGTATTGACCCATTAAGTAAAAGTTCCAGAATAAAGTAGAAGAAACTGCCAACTCTTGATTAAAGTCATTGCAGATGAATTTGATTTGCCGCAACACAGCTGTCGCAAAGGAATAAAAAAGGCTTTGTAGATAGAACTGAAAAAGGAACACAGGCCACACGTATCCCATTCTGTGTGCACCATCTTGATGCATTAGGGATAGTGTATGAGAGCAGCCTGGCTATCCTCCAGCCTGCTGACTAATCATCCTCTACCCTGCACCTGCACGTCTCCATCAGGCTTAGGATGAGATCTGCTGCAAAACAGCCTCAGAGTACACCAACATAACAGTTCTCCTTGTTCCTTCTACATCAGGCTTGATTAACATCAGTGTGTGAAATCCATGTCACTGCACAGGATAGGTTTCCCTCCATTAACACACTTGTTTTAACTTTGCAAACTACTTTTATATACTACAAAGAGGTTAATTGGATTAAGTGCTGAAAGAACAATGCACAACTTTCTGCTGGTGTGAGAATTTACTCATAGATATACCCACATGGGTAGTGTTGATGCCTTAGAACTCTAATTTGATCCTGAGCTTGGGTTACTGACTGTATGGAATTTCGCATTCTCGCCCCATGCCTATGTGGTTTCCTCCAGCTTCTCTGGTCTCCTGCCACATCCCAAAAACATGTCGGTAGGTGGACTGGCTATGGAATCCTTCAAGACTGCATGTTCAGACCCTTCCTTCTGCCACGATTATGTGGCCATTAACAACACTGTCATCAAGTTTGCTGATAACAAGATACTATGGGGCTAATGTCTAATCTAGAACAATCAGCTTTTACAGGGAAAGCATTGCTTTACTTGCTGCCTGGTGCAAAAGTAGCAATTGAGAGAGTCACTTTATCTTTAAATACCTGGTGACTTGTATCTCATGTGGTCTACTAACAATGCCGTTTTCCAGAACTATTAATAGCTTCTAGAAATGGAGCTATGAAATAACCAAGGCTGAAGCTTCACCTTCTTTCTAGTTAACTTCCACTGTTCTTCTTCCAACAGTGACAAAGTGACAAGAGACTTTCATTGGAGGCTTGGCTGTCTTGCACAAAGCAGAATCCTCCTAGACCTGCAGAGTTCATCTCACTGTTCATGTCATTTGGTTGAGATGAACTTGTCTGCACTTGTACAAACCCTGACAAAAATTCTGGAAACACCACACGCTCCTCCTCAGGCTTTTATTGCAACCTGAATTCTTTGAGGCATGGCCTTCACTAAGAAAAACAATATTCTACATCAAGCTGGTTCGAACTTTCTCAAATAGTGGTTGACAGATCAGCTTTGCAGGATTTCCATCATAAATTTACAATCGGATTGAGATCCAGAATGTTTACCGGCCATTTGATTGAGTCCCTGAAGAAAAGCTTGAACAGTCTTTGTTCCGTGGCAAGATGCATTATCTTCCTGATCAACGACTTCATCACCACCAAAGCTGTTTTCTATCGATGGAATGAGAAAAGTGTCTAAAATTTTAGTGTACATCTGTGCATTGACTGTTGACTGTTGACTCCCCTGGTCCTTTACCTGACATGAAACCCCATATCATAAGTGAGTGGGGAAATTTGATTGTTTTCTTCAGGCAGTCGTCTTTATCTGTTTCATTAGTACGGCACCAGACAAAAGTTCCAGCATCATCTCCTTGGCCAATGCACATTCGTGATTCATCACTGAATATCACTTTCATTCACACTCCATGACCGCATCCCTTTAGCCCACTGTAACCTTGTTTTCTTCTGTTTAGTTAGTGTTCATGCTGGTTTTTGTTTGGCTTTTCTATACGTAAATGCCATTTCATTCAGCCAATTTCTTACAGTTCTGTCACAAACATTGACTCCTCGTTCTGCCCATTTGTTGTTCATTTGATTTGTTGTGCATTTTCAAGGCATATCGCTTCGAGTTTTCTGTCCTGACGCTTTGACATCTTCCTTGGTTGACCCGTATGTTTTCCTTTTATAACCTTCCCATTTTGTTTATACTTGCACCAAATTTTAGCCACAGCTGACTGGGAACAACCGATATCTTTTGCCACAGTCCGTGTTGGATTTCCTTCTTGAAGGAGTTTTATAATCCTTTCCATTGTTTCAATTGACAACTCTCTTGTTGGAGCCAGGTTCCCTTTCAAAAAGTGTAGGTGAAAAGGTGACGGTCTGTATGCACTCTTTTAAGGTCTGTACGGTCTGTAACCTCTCTTTTAACCACAGACTAATTTGCATTTTCAGACTTGTGCTGGTATTTGTTTTAGAAATGCAAACTACAAGATGATTCCATCATTTTTTTCCCTCAACATTGAGCGATTCCATCATTTTTAGCTGTACTTGATCTGGAAAAAATATGTCATTACTTAAAATAACTTCATTTAATTTGTTTGAGGTATGTTTCACAAAACCAGAATATTCAGCTATTAAACAAAAATTGTTTTGTGTCATATCTGTGATTTGTTTATTTGCTACGTAAAAAAGTAAAAAAAGTCGGGTGAAGATCCTCAAGGTGTGGTGATTCCATAATATTTTCCAGGGGTTGTAATTCATAACTCGTTATTGTAGAAAGAATCTAGCACCATTACTTTCAGTAATGGCAACAGCACATCAGGGCACAAAGCTCTCCACAGGGAGTCAAATTAAGGCCAGTGCATTATTAGTTACCACTGATTTTGGACATTTATTAAAAGCTTGGTAAGTGGACACACAATAGTATAATATTTTCAGATACAGCACACACCCATGTGAGAGTACGTCACATTAATGCCATCTAGCAAAGGGTGTCTGAACATTTGGTCTGCTTCCAGCTGTGTAAAGGGCAGTTTTTCTTCACAGGTCATTAAGCTTCTCAAATCTCTCACCTATTCCCCTCCACCACACTGTCAGATCTTCAACCCGTGTAATTTACCTAGTCTTCATGGACCATGAATTCTGAGGTGTAATATATTTAATGTTTTAGTACATAGCCCAGAATTTGCTGTATTCAATCTGTATCTTTGTATTCTCTGCCTGTCAGTGCAATACCCTAACATATGGTAATAATGAGATTCGAGTTGACTTCATTGTCTCTGTCTTGTGACTGACAGTCTTACCTCCATCCAGAGTTTTAATACTTACCACCCACAAAGTTGGTTTCTAAGTATTCAATGATTTGGTTGTAGTCACTGACAATGGTGTCTCCATGTATGAAGACAGGCACCTCCTCTCCAAGGTTGAGCCTCATGAACCAGGGTTCCTTGTGCTCAGTTAGAGGTAGACTCACATCCCGCTCTTCACACAACAGACCCTTCTCATTAATCACCAGGCGCACCTGCCAGACAATAAACTCCAGCTCAAGCACATATTTCATTTTTTTCACATCAATTTAGATACAGAGTTCTTGCTATTACCCCAAGAAACAAAATCTAGACGTTTTATGATTCTTTTTTTTTTTTTTTTTTTAATCAATTTTATGATTAGGTCACTTAATACAGTATGGGAAGAGTAAAAATATTATAGAGGTTGTGTTAGAGCAGAAAGTATGGGAATTTCTAAAGACAAAAAAAAAAAAAACCTTAGTGTCTTCGGTGTATGTTACTTGGATATATTATTTTAGTACTTGTATTTCAGTACTTTGGTACCTGGAAATAATTAACATAGTAATCAAAAGGACTTACTGATATGAGAGGGAAATAAAAAGTAAAGAATAAACCACAAAGGTGTCCTCTTATAGAAGAATCAGCAATGTGGTGTTGTCATGTCAATTACCTCACTGAAGCTGATTATTTTCCAATAACAACACATCCCAAGGTATTTCTTTTATACCACAGAATTTGCCAACACTAACAATTTTGTATTTATTACAGAACAACACATCAAAATGTTTATCTTTTTATAATTACAATGAATGTTGTGGAATGTCTACATTCTATCTCTCTCTTTTTTTTTATCTTTCTCTCTCTTAAAGTTAATAAAAATGCAACTTGTCATATTACAGAGAAACTGCAACGTCCTCTGGCCTGAAGACTTTCCTGTGTCAGAAAAAGTTACAGCTTAAATGTTACAGCTTAAGGTATGGCTTTACCTCTGACTGTTACAAAGTTCTGACACTGGAGACTAGTTCAGAAAACATCACCAATTCAGCATCAACAATTACTTTTTTTAAAACGATTTTTTTTAAATCGGTTTATGTGGCCCTTCTACCATTCAAGTCCTTGTGTTAGCTGGGTTATTCAAGTCCTTGTATTACTACAGAAATGACAGACTGTTATCGAAACTGCTGATGTTATAGAAAATTAATCAGCACCTTCTGACCAATCAGAATCGAGAATAAAAAAGCACTGCAGTATAAACAATTTTATATTGTGTGTCAGTTATATAATAGCAGATACCGAAACCAACTGTCATGTCATATTTATTATGTAGTATATGCACAAGGGAGTTACTTGGTGTCTCAAGCTTATTGAAATTTTGGAATTAGAAGTCCAGTTGACCATAAAACCACAGGATGTTAGAACCTAGTTTTAAACTAAAGCTATCCAAAATTTACTGCTGAGTGGTTTGGGTGAGACCATCCCTTATAGTTGTTTTGATCAATGATCAATGCTCCAAGGGCTCCTGTTTGTCTGTACTGCATGTCCTGGACCCAGATGAGACCTGAACACAGTTATTATTAGGTTTCACTAGAGCCTGCAGAAAACAGTCACTCGACTGAGGTCTTTTTTTTTTTCTTTTGATTTTGAACCTGGTTATCACATAGTGAATCTGAATTTGATAGACTCACGGTCAGCTGGATATGCTGGAAATAAGCTTCAGGAAAATGAATTATATTTGCAAGGGTTTCTCAAAGATGAAAGTACTTTTGCAAGCTTAGAAGCTCACATATTCTTTGTTCTTTCATATTACGCATTGTCAATGTCATGTAGAATGTTTGCAAAACCTCTTTACAATGTATTTTGGCTCTGTAATGATGCCATGTTCATGGCTGCCAGTTGAACTTTGTCTCCACATGAAGTATGCTGAGGTATTTAGAGTGTGTCTGTGATACCCAGTGTGCTTCAGTGGCTAAGTTGCATTACTGAAGGATTTAGCTCCCTTTAGGAGATGTTCTTTCACCATTTAGTGATCATTTGTGTTGTTTTCAACTCTCTGTGAGTTTTCTTGTCCTACATCTGGCCCTGCAATCCCAATAAGTGCCCGCTGGATTTCAAAATACTCGAGACCATCTCACAAGACCTCCTCCCCTTCATCTCTTCATGACTCTATAACATGTCATGGTCATGTACCAACTGCATTCAAGACAGCAAGGGTTATCCCATCCTGAGCAAACCCACTCTGGATACCTCAGATATCACCTACCAAACGGTAGGTGATAAACGATCTCCATCCTAAATGTGCTGTGTACAATCAAGTGTCTCTCTGTCTCACACAGACCAACCTCAAAGATCCTAACCACTCTGGCTTCAAAGCAGCACATTCCATAGAACCTGCCCTTGTGGTCGTAACTGAGAAGCTTCATACCACTAGGTCAGCCAAACTGTCATCACTCCTCATCCTCCTCGATTTTTCAGCAGTATTTGACACAGTCAACCACAAGACTCTCTTGTCCATCCTCATGATTCTTGGAATTTGTGACAATAGTTTTTTGCCTCCTGCCTGGAGGGACGTTCATATTAGGTGACATGGAGGGGATCCACGTCTGCTTTATGTAGACTCTCCACTGGTGTCCCTCAAGGCTTGCATCGCACCACAGCTGAAGGACTTGTTTTCACCCTTCCCTACTTTTCTGTATTACTTTGCTCCCTTCATTGGCTTCCTGTATCTGCCCACATCAGATTAAATTTTTTATTATCTTTTTTAAGTAAACGCAAACCGAATTGAGACCTGTGGAGTACTCCTGTTTTAGTCGCATTATCGACGTGTATTACAGACATGTAAACACCTTAATCACACTGTTAACGTCGTGTGGGAGTTTTCACTGTATTTTGTGATGGGACACGTACACACACGGCAGTGCTCAACTGTTTGACGGCAAACAAGAGAGCACGGCTGCGTCCCAAACTGCGTACTTACCTGCTATATAGTAGGTGAGATACATGTATTTCAGTTGCTATATAATAGGTGAGTTGCTAGATTAGGATGCAGCCCACGGCATCAAGCAGTCATCTATTTGCACGTATAGCATGACAAATCATTAACTGCTCTTGAAGCTTTCGTGAAAGTAAAAAGGAACACTGTGTATAGTACCATAACGAAGACGAACTGTATGGCGATGCGTGAAACTCTGGAGGGAACGTCGGACAGTGTGGCGTGGGGACATAATGACGTGTGACGTTGATTGCTCTATGTTCTATAACATGTAAAACAGGAACATGAAATTAATATTTTAAGCGTAACTCATGTAAACACCTTAATCACAATATCGTCTTATTCAGAATAAGGTCCATAATTAGATTACTGCTGTCCATGTAAACGTAGACATTGATGCGTGCCTACAAAGCTCATAATGGGAACGCACTTATCACACTCTGCTCTGGACCCTGCTCCCTCTGATCCTCTAGCACTATTCAGTTGAACCTACCATCTCTGTGTACAACGAAGGCATACATTAATGCTGTTCTCTGTTCTGGTGCCGAGGTGGTGGTGCCCTAGCTGGTGCCCTAGCTGCCCAAATAGCTGAGTCACTGGCTGTCTTCAAACAATGACTAATGACCTACCTCCTCATGAAGAATTTAAATTTGCACTTTAAAAAAACCCATATGCACAAGCCTATGAAGAAAGTGTTACTGAAACGTTTGTGGATCTGGCAGGAATTGATAGTTTGCTTTGGCCTACAAAAAACTTTTACACACAACTTTGTAAAACAAAACAAAAAAAAAGCAAAAATGAACCCCATTGTGTGCACTTTTGCACTCAGTCGTGCTGGTTTCATAATACGAAACATTTACAATGAAAGACTTGAACATTTACGATAACGGTGGTGTTGTTATGTGACAAAGTATTAGCAAGTAATCCAAAATATTCTTTAATTCCAGGGAGAAAATTGGGAAGTTGGTGTTTAAGAGCTAGCTGATATTGGTTGAATGGCTGAATCCCAAACGACTGCCTACTCTCCATAAGTGCAAGCCATAGTATATGAACTAATGGATTCTAGACCCTATATTGCACCTTATGTCTAACAGCGCACCATCTGAGTCTCAGCTTTGTACAAAAGTCACTAGTGATGTGTGAGAGAAACATATAAGGCAAATGAAACCATTTTTAATATAGACGGTGTCCTGTGGATGCTCTGTGATTAAGGTTCTATGCTGGTGCTCAGAAGATTATAAGTTTGATTCTGAATACTTAAATTACCAGTGAATTACTGTTGGGACCTTCAGCAAAGCCTTTAAGCATCAGCTGTATTATTGGATTGCATCTTCTCTCAGCTGTAAGTTGCATCGGATAAAAGTAATTGTTGGGAGAGATGGCACCGAACCGATATCAAATATCAGAATTGGACCAACATCAGCAGAAGATGCTGAATCGGGTATCAGAGGGGAGAAAAAGAGCAAATCCAATCCAGTGATCCATGGTATTATAACATGCTATTCATTTTCATGTAAATGTAGTACAGGAAGGTGCTTCAATTACACGTAACTCATTTTAAAGCTTAATTGTTTAATAAAAAAATATCAGCTACGTATTGGGGAATACTCAAGGTTTCAGAAAGTAAAAAATGATATATCTCTAAATAATGTAAAGTGAAATAATAAATATACAGTCATTTTTACGTCATTCTGAATAATATAAATCTTTTTCAATTATGAAACCAGGTCGCAGTGAATTTTGGAGCCTGTCCTGAGAACACCGATGTGAGGCTAGAATACACCATGGATGGCACGCCAGTCCATCGGAAGGCACCGTGCACATACATTCACACTAATTCACATTCACAGTAATGAAATGTAGACGATACACCTACCGGGATGTTTTTGGGAGACTAGAGGAAAACAGAGAACTTGAGAAAACCCACACAAACACAAGAAGAACATCCATCCATCCATCCATCATCTATACCACTTAATCCTTTTCAGGGTCACGGGGAGCCTGGAGTCTATCCCAGGGAGCATCGGGCATAAGGCGGGGTACATCCTGGACAGGGTGCCAATCCATCGCAGGGCACAATCACGTACACATTCACACACCCATTCATACACTACGCACACTTTGGACATGCCAATCAGCCTACCATGCATGTCTTTGGACTGAATCACTAAGCCACTGTGCACCCACAAAGAGAACATGCAAAACAGTAACCTAAGCTCAGGAGCTTAGAGTCACCATGGAGCTGCGAGTCACCAGTGCTATCCATCTTGCCACCACACAATCTAGTAGTAATTATTAAATAATTCAATATTATATTATTTTTAATAGGAAATATTATATTATTTTTTGACTGGCACCCTGTCCAGGGTGTACCCCGCCTTGTGCCTGATGCTCCCTGGGATAGGCTCCAGGTTTCCCCGTGACCCTGAAAAGGATAAGCGGTATAGATGATGGATGGATGGATAGATGGGTATTATTTTTTATTGGTCTTGTTAGTTTGTTACATCATCACTGATATATTTGTGTGGAATGATTTACTTTATAACGCAGGCTACCCTGTTTTAAAAACATCCTGAAATGCTGTTTTTAAGGAATGAGACGCACCTGGAAATAAATGTTGTGCATTGGATGTGCTACAATTTTAGCCAATTTGTGCAGAAAAGCTGTTTTCTTGTTTAATCACAATGTTAAAGCCATCCTTCTCATTTCCAGAAATACAGACGGACTTGTATTTCATTAAATTAATAAATTAATGAATCCTCACTCAGCACTCAGGAGATAGACCTGGTTTTATCAGCTGGTGTGTGACAATCAAACATGCATGCCTGTCATTTGATGTTGATAATGTACCAGAGGCACATTACTTCTTCAGCTGACATTTTTAGAAATATATCATTGAAAAGGTAATGTAGAGGCACAGATATTTTATACCAAATCTGGGCAATTCTGGCAGAAACAGGAAACCAGTGTCTGACTTAATGCACATCTGGTCTACAAAATTGAATCTGTGTTTTTATCAAACATCAATATAATCAGATTTCCTTTAACAGACAAAGCTGGCCCTCTACCAACTTGTATTTTAGAGATAACAGTAAATGTTTACTTCTTTTTCCAACAAGTTTTTTATTGTATCATATATATATATATATATATATATATATATATATATATATATATATATATATATATATATATATATATATATATATATATATATAACCCTTCACAAACTATTGGAACGGCAAGCAAATTGTTTTGGCTATAGGCTGAAAATTTTGGGGTTGGAGATCAAAAGATGAATATGAGAAGAGTTTAGAATTTCAGATTTTATTTCCTGGTATTTATATGTAGACGTGTTAAATGACATACAGCATTGCACATTTTGCATCAGACCACCCAATGTTTAGGTGAGCAAAATATTGGAACATGTGACTGACAGGTGTTTTTTGTTGCCCAGGTGTGTCCTGTTAGATTGATTGTTTAAACAGTAAATAGCTGTGAACATCTACTCTTCATTTTAGCCTTCAGTTTCACCTGTGAAGACTGAATTTGTTGTTAAAAAGGATAATCTAACATGGAGATCAAAGAACTGTCTAGGGTAGAAGCCATTTTGAAGCTGAGAAAAGAGGGAAAATCAATCAGAGGCATTGCACAAACTTTGGGCATAGCCAATACAACAGTTTAGAATGTCCTGAAAAAGAAAAAAACTATTGGTGTACTAAACAACAGACACCAAATGGAACGGCTGATGACAGAAACGTTGTGAGAGCTCTGAAGAAAAACCCAAAAACAACGGTCAATGACATCACCTACAACCTCCACCTGGCAGGGGTGAAGGTATCACAATCCACTGTTCACAGAAAAATTTGAGTGCAGAAATATAGAAGCCATACCACAAGATGCAAACCACTCATCAGCACTAAGAATCAGAAGACCAGATTGGCA